>NW_018743884.1:0-13816 GCF_001683475.1 Chenopodium quinoa | reverse complement strand
CCATTTGAGGAAATCTCTTTAATATTTGTATATAATCTTAAGGGCTACATTTATCATTACTCTTTAAATTATTTCCACAACGGATAAATTATAAACTCACCAAACTATCCAAGAAATAAAAAATCATGAATATCCCCTCAATCAATTTGCTCTTATATATAGAGCTAATACTTATATGATTTGATTATCTATCTTGTTTTTTCGTTAAACCTAACAGTTACATGTACTTATTTTCAAGAGAATTATGAATTATTTGTCTCAAGAATCAAGATTGATTAAATTGAAAAACCTTTTACGTCAATATATATCCAAATAATACAATGTTTTGTGTCGTGAAATATTTTTGTTTTAAGGAAATGAGACTCTATTTGGTTGTTGTTTTGATAATAAAATTTTTGCTCAACTCCCTTAACTGACCGAAAGTATAGTTTTGCTCATATAAATAAATGAGCAACAATTATTATTTTTATATCAATTTCAATTGAGCTATTACAAATTTGGTCATTTGATTTGTCTCAAAATGGTCACATATTTATGAAATTAATTGTCATCATTAGAAGACACACTCGGTTATATGATGTATGAGTTGCTAAATAATGGAATATAAGATTTTGATTTGCAAGTAGTTTTGCAATAATTAAGGAGGTCAATCGGATACACTAGGATGTAAAGCTAGTTTTTATCATTGTGTGTTCAATAGTACTTCATATTAGGGACATATGAAGAAAGTGGCAAAATATTTGTTACCATGTCTATTTTACTAAGGTCGATACATATAATATAATAATGTACATAAAGTATAAGTATGGAGTACATGACAAATTACACAGATGTATTCTTTGATTAAATTACTAATACAAAGCTAATAATTGTGAAAAATTGCGCACATTAAATTTTCAATTTTTGTTTTTTTGATTGAGCTACTAATTTTGTAAATTCTACTTTCATACGCGTGCCACCCATTAATTCAACTTCTAAAAATAGGTACTCGTATCGAAAATTATAAGCAAAAGAGACAACATAGTACGAAAGCTAAAAATGGAGGCATTTTTCAATTTGATCTTGTAGTTTTACTTTTCAAATGTTTTTATATGATGGTGACTTGACATGCATATATACATATGAAATAAGATCCAAAGTTATTAAAAACGTTGTAAATAATGATTTTAATTGCAATGTTGAAGTATACTGAAATAAGTTACTTGTATAACGTTGTCAAAGGCATCGTCAATGTTAGTACCTTGAAGTCTTGAACATCGTACAACACATTAAAAACACGGACCGACAATATTAGAATAGTTTACATCATTAGAATTTATTCTAGACACCAGAAAATTATCACATGGAGGAAAATTAAGTTTATTCGTTGAGGCTGATTACTAAATTCTCAGATTAGATAAGACGATATGGTAAGTCTTGTCAATTAATTGAGCAAATAGACACGTAATATTAATTAAGGCATCTACAATAGTATTAGAGGTTTAGGGAATAAGTTTATTTCTTTGTAATTCGAATTTCAGCCGAATTAATATTTGAACAAGTGGAAGATGTATTTATATTTTGAAAAGGTAAAGAAAAAAAAAAAAAAACTCTTCTCATGATGCGAATTCCTAAAGTATTAGAAGAAAGGTAAAATGAACTAGAGCTTTTACAAATATCAATATCCATACCACCTAGATATTAAATGGCCTACATGAGCTATTCAATTCGCAACACGATTTACCCCTCTCGATAGATGTGTAGATAGAGGGGGGAGTAAGGGAATCCCCTACTCCCAAGCAAATGTAGTTGGTGGGGGGCTCGAATTTGTGACTTCAAAGTCACAAGGTGAGTTTCACATCAATTCCAACGAGCTTTGCTTGGTGTGTCACATGTATTTTTTTTTTTTTGCAAGGGAACTACAAAAACAAAAGCAACAATAAAAAGAAAACTAGAAAGACCAAAACAGAAATCTACGACGACGAGCTTCCGCAGCCAACCAATGAGCAGGAGAGACCTAATTCCGAAGAACTTCCTGATATGACAAGCTGAAAAAGGTAAAAAAATCAGTACGGATGTCCTACAAAAGCCAAGCGCACGAGATATCATCCGAGCAAGTGCGACAGAGAAGGGAAACAAGAGTAGTGCTATCTGTGTAAATAAGAAGAAGACGGAGGTACCCCTGACGACTTGCAGCCTGAAGAGCCCATAAACACGCCTAAAGTTCCGCTTGAAGAGCAGACGAAGATCGACAAGCTCTTGAACCACCCCCTTAAACCTCTGAGGACTGAATACCCCAGAAAATCCAGCGTGTCCCTGCAGCGTTATCTTGAAAAATCCCAAGCACCGTCAAAAATTAAGCAGAAATCCAGAGAATCGATAGTGGAACCACACAAGCACCCAGAGACAGGAACCAAGGAAGAAAAGCGAGGTTGACGCGGAACAAAATGTCGGGCAGCAAATACCCTAGCTTTCTCGCAACGCATCACCTAATCCTCCGAAATGTGGAAAATCAAAGCCGGAGAGTGAAGAGCCTGAGTGAAAATGATTTGATTTCGAGCCAGCCAAATAGCCCAAAGAATGCAAACCAAAGAAGTTAAACCTTTCCAATCCTTAAACCTTCTAAAACCCGAAATCAACTCCATAAACCAAACCTCAAACGGCGGGAAACCTAAAGTACCACCAACCGAGCCTAAGGTCGAGAAACCAAGAAGTACTCACGAAAGCACAGTCCCGAAAGAGATGAGACAGCGTTTCTGGTTCCCTACGACAAAACACACACGTTGGATTAATTGGTAAACCACGCCAATAGAGACAATCCGAAAGCGGCAAAGCATTGCGAATCATCTTCCAACAAAAAAACCTTCAGCTTCGGAAGAAGTGGTAAACCCCGGAAAAACTTCCACCATGAATCAGAAGCCTGCCCATTGATACTCGAAGCCGTTACTTGACGGGTTAACATAGCGTAGGCAGACTTGGTTGAAAACTGGCCATCCTGAGTAAACTTCTAGTACATAAAGTCATCCATCAGCTTTAGAGGGCGTTCTGCTGAAAGAATCCGAAATGCCGTCTTGTTATCAAAGAACCGGTGAACTAGTGAAGGATCCCATGCGTAAGAACGTAGATTAATAATAGAGGAAACATAAGTCGGAACATCCGACCCACCATAAGAATGTTTGAATTGTACTGCCCCCATGGAGCCTAATCATCTTCAACTATGCGAACCTGAGAGCCAGAGCCAACTTTCCAAGCGATACCCTTGGCAATAGTGTCCATGCTAATCTGCAATCCACACCAAGAGGATCTAGGATTCCTACTTGAAGGTAAAGAGAAAAGAGATGGATACTTGGCCGATAAAACCTTCGAAACTAAGAGCTGGGGATGATGATGAATGTGCCAACACTGCTTAGCTAACATGGACGAATTGAAACACTCCAAACTGCGAATACCTAGACCTCCTAGTCCCTTAGGGAGATGAAGCAGAGAAGCAGACCGTAGAGCTAAACCCTTGGTTGCAGTCAAGGAACGCCACCAGAAGCAAGCTAGCATGTTATCAACATGATGACAAATCGACGACGGAACCTTGAAAACTGACAAAATGTGATTGAAGGAGGCAACTAAAACCGAATTGATGATGGAGAGCATTAAAAAACCGAGAGCCACTAAGACACCTTGTCCACTAGAAATATACAATATACAACATAGCAGCAAAATGTATAGTTGTGTGTTTTTTTAATACTCTTTATTCAAATTTAATTTTCAATTTCAATCTATAGTAGCTTTAGGGAAATAGTACTTTACCTATGAATTAAATGATAATATGACATGTTTATTGTTACCAAATTACCATACCTATGACTGGATGAGATAAACGGCATAGACCTGATCAAACCAAGTCTGGCTCGAAGAAAACCCAAGTTTGGATGGTATTTTATAATTGAATTATTCCAAGCTTCCAAAAAACAAAATTTAGGTTTGGACAGCTTGAAAAATCAATTTCCTTACCTCTTAAAAAGTATGAGATAACTCTTGTGAATAGTGTTTGGACAATTATATCCTCTAAAATGTTTGTATACTTATTTGCCCTCATTAATGTTAATTGTCTCTTTCTTAAGCCGAAATAGCTAATCGGACATGGCTAGCTATGACTCGCGTTATCCGCCCTAATCCCTACCTTTTAAAAAGTATGAGATAACTCTTATGAACAATAGTGCTTGGATAATTATACCCTCTAAAATGTTTATTTACTTAATTGCCCTCATTAATGTTAATTAGCTCTTTTTTAAACTCTTACGAATAGTGTGCGGACATTTATACCTCTAAAAATATTTGTTTACACATTTTTCCCTCATTAATATTACTAACAATTAAAGTTGTGATGTAAGGCCAATCCGAAAGAGCTTTTTGAATATTGCTAGCTATGTAGCCACCCTAGTTTAGTTAAAATTTTGACTCGGCTTGAAAATCCTGTTATGTTTAACTTGAAATAACGGGTTTGGACACGATTGCTAAATGGGCCAATTTTTTTTGGGCAAAGTCCGGGCTGCCCCGTGGTCGGACTCAGGCCTAGTCCGGCCATTACTGACTTCTGATGATGTCGGCCAGCCCACAAAATTCTTGCACCAACTGTCCGTAGGAGCCCTCCACGAGGCTAAAGGGGTGGGCCGTGGGTGAGGTTAGGCAGAATAGCAGATCAAATACCCCACAAATTACCAACATCAAACAAAAACAATTCCATCAGAAAAGTAATCAAGGGAAAAAAAATCTGAAGATCCAAATCCAATCACCGGAATAACCCATTTCTCCGGTCGAAATTCCATTTTTTCCGGCGAATTACTTCAAATTACAGACACCCATTTGCCATACTCAGATCTTCAACCACCTTAAACAGTCAATAATGTAGTCATTCATTCAACTTTTTAGTCCCTTTCAACTTTGACTTTTAATTGAAATGTATATTCAGATGATAATTATTTATTTGTTTTTTTTTTGCACTTTCATCTTAATTCTTAATCCCAGCATTTATATACTGCAAAAGATGGTGAATTTCTTGAGAATCACACCTCATGTTCTACTGTATTATTATTTGCTAAGACAGAATCTCAATTTCCAGTTCACATATACTTTTTCTTCATTTGCGTATTAATTAATACTACAGGAATATTTTTTTTGATTAATTTTTTTTCTCTCTATTTTATTTTAGTTTAATCCAATAAAATTTCTAAAAGGGTACTCTACTTAAAGGAATTTTGGACCAAATGTTGATTCCCATTTCTGAAATTTTATATAACTTGAATTTAGTTTTTGTGAATTTGTAATTTGAAATTCAGTTTTGATTATTTAAATTGCAGAATGAAGGTAGTTTTGGAGAAAAAAGATGCAGGTGATTGGTGTTACAGAGGGGAAGGAGCAATTAATTTAGTTCTTGCATACTCTGGATCATCTCCTACCTTTGTATGTTTTATTTATCTATTTTTTATTTTTTATTTTTAACTTTTTGATTCCTGCACTTTTAATGTATTGCATGTTATTTTAATGGCTTTTTTATCTTTATATCTGATTCATTTTCCAATTGAGCTTCATCTGAACTGAATTTCACTTTTACTGTTTTCTTCTGATAGTTTTGTTAAATTCTGTACTTTTATTCTCTTCAATTCAATGTAGTTATACTGCTTAAATTGGAATTGTATTAGTTTTAAAGTTAATCTCTTTTGCCTAACTTCAATAGGCTATATTTAATGACTTACAGAATTGAAAAGAACAAAAATCTTGATGTCGAGTCCATACTCCATAAGGCTTAGAGACTTAAGAGTGTGTTCAATTCACTTGATTTTTATGCATTTGAATTTATCTGACCTTGACTGGACTTATTAGAACTTGTATGGGTTGTAAATTGAACTTTGGCAGTCCTTTTTTCCCCAAACTTAACTATTTGAACTTATATTCCTGAAATTTTCTTATCTAAACTTATTAATCGTTAATTCCGTGATTGAATTCACTTTGTCCGTAAGTGGAATTAATGTGAACAAAACAGGTCATTGGATGGCTGTTGGCTGTTTCTGGTGGGCATTAATGCTAAATGATAAATTGCATGCTTGTTGGATTGTATGTGAATTACTTCTGGTTGCTGATCAGTTTTCCACCCTTATGCAGAGTGGAAAAATAATACGGGTGCCAAAGGTCCCTAGGAATGGGTCAATAAAAGAGACTGAACGCTCGGTTTTGTCTGAGCATGAATGCAGCTTATGGAAAGATGTTGAAGCTATTGTTACATCCCCAAACAAAGAGGTCGCTGAGCAGATGTATGTGCAATGTGTGATGATCCCACTGTTAGGATCAGAGTTTGTTGATCCTGGGGTATGTTGACTTATGACTATTGTCTATTGCTAGTGTATTTTGTGCATGTGTGTATTTGGTGCATGTGTAATTTTCAGTTTGTCTATGCCCTGTTTGTTGGGTCAAAAACTTAAGTTGGTGAAATTGCTATAATAAAGGCCATCCCTAATGTTGTCATGAAGAATATTATGTCGATTTGTTATGCATGGAAATTCTGTGGTTGTGTGTTTAGACTCTAAAGTCTACATGAGACTGTGCTTAATGCTTATCTTAGAGTTAAACTAGCGTCTGTTTTGAAGCATATTGAAGAATAAAACGAAGAAGGAAAATGAGTGATGAGTCTAATGACAACCACCTGTGAGGGATAAAGAAGTTCAAAAATACTAGTACTTTTTTTTTTTTCTTTTTTCTTTTTTTTTTTTTTAAAAAAAATTAAACTGGCTTAAGTTGGTCTTGCAAAGACTGCTTAAACTTGAGGAGTTGAGGCCATTTTTTCTTTCCCCATTTTCTTTTTAATTACATATTCAAATCAACTGTAGAGGATGTGATAATATAATTTTCTCTATATCATTATCATGCTTTTGATCCACCATCATCCTTCACTACAACACTTAACCAGCCATGAAAAATATCTTGATGTTAAGGTTTTGCGGAAACCTTAAAGAAATGTGCATCAAATTTGTACAACTAGTATTACTCTTTGGACATTATTGTGATCCGCTCATTTTAAGACTCGGGAAATTGTAGAAGTAGAAGCGCTGACGAAATCTTGGTTTTTGCAAGCTTGCAGGTAAAGATTCTTGTATCAAGGGAATTTCTGGAATTGGTTGAAAGAAATGTTCTCTCCCAGCGCCCTGGTTGGAGAGTTAGTGCTGCCAATGTGGATTGCGGTGCTGATTCTGTGCTGCTAATGTCAGATCATTCAGTATTCCCCCAAGGTAAGTAGCACTAGGAAACAATATAAATTTCTTTATTTTTTCGCTTCTCCATTTCTTTTTTATATTTACACCGACCTGAGTTTCCCTTATGTAGCAAGGTCAGAAAAGTAGAAAAAGTAGTGCATACCTGAGTTTCACTTTAGATACAATCGTATTCCTGTCTGGTGTTATATTGATGAATGCAATGATATATGTAGCCTTAGTCTATATCATGTTGCTACTTGTTTGATAGAGCAAAGGATATGACGAATTATGTTATCACTTTCAGAAAACATGAGTTTATATGTTATCAACTTATCATAACATTATTTTATCCAAGTAATTTGTCAAATAAATTTGAGATTTAGATATGGTATTTGATTATGAATACAGTGTGTTATAGCTTGCTAGGGTTTTGGATGCTATAAATCCTTCTGATTGCTTCTTCCAATTCGGAATAGTTTGAAAACTTTGATTTTATTTCACTGACTTTTGTCTTTGTAAGTTTGTTCTTGTCATAGAGCAGACATTGTGCTTAATATGTTTGTGTTTTGTTTTTTTCTTTGCTTTTTATTTATTTTTTTTAATAAAAAAAAAGTGACTACTCGTTGCTTGCTTCAAATTACCTTCTTGATCATTCTGTTTGGTTTTTCTTGTAGGCACATCTAAAGGAAAACCATGCCTGTCCGTGGAAATTAAGGTGGTTTAAATTTCATATGACAGTACTCATTTTAATGACTAATATAATAGATTTCATTCTCAATTAACTAACCCAAATTAGTAAAAATCTGATCTTATTACTAATAAGAACTCTATTGTCTCCCATGAGTAGCCCAAGTGGGGATTTCTTCCATCTTCGAGCTTTATAGCTGATGAAAATGCCATCAAGAAGAATGTATCTCGTTTTAAAATGCACCAAGTCCTTAAATTGCAACAACAAAGGTAACCCTCATTACTTCTTTTTGCATGATCTTTATTCAAGGAGATGTAATCAAATAGTGATATTTTTGCATATGCAATGTGCCAATAGATAAATGCCATTACTTTCTACCTGAGATGACTTTGATGCTGATCATTTGGTATTCCTGATAGTGAGACATGGCTCTATTTATATTTCAGATACAGCAATTGAGCGATTATGACCCATTGGATTTATTCTCTGGATCAAGGGAGCGAATACATAAAGCATTTAAGGCTCTCTTTGCAAATCCACAGAATAATCTGCGGGTTTTTCTAAATAGCTCCCTAATATATGGGGGCATGGGGGGTGGTGACCAAGGGACAGATTTTGTTAAGGTTGAGGCATTTGAAGATAATCTTAAATCTTTCTTGCATGGAGAAAATGGTTTGCGTAAAAGGAATTTTGTGCATCTTGTAGGAGAGGCAATACTTAAATCCGGTGTACTAGACAGGCTACTTGAAGTCCAAAAGCTTGACAAATTTGATGTGGAAGGGGCAATTCATGCTTATTATGATATTGTTTCCCAGCCTTGCAAGATATGTAAAGATTCCGGTGAAGACAGGCAATTAGGAAAGTATAGCTCTCTGCATTCAATCCCTGTAGATGAAAGTCTGAAGATTGTAAGGGACTACTTGATAGCTGCAACAGCCAAGGACTGTAGTTTAATGATTAGTTTCCGTCCAAGGGAAGATGATGATCAAGAATCACACTATAGGACAATATACCTGGATTCAACAAAGCAAAGGTTTGATGTCAAGGTAAAGATCTATCCTGGTCTAATTTAAAGTTGTTTGCTTCAGTTGTATAATGTTGATATCACAGAAAAAGACCATATGATTGTATACCTGTATTCAACAGAGAAAGGTTCAGCAGTTAGCTAGGTTTAAATGAAGGTGTTTAATACGGATGATAATATTGATAAATTAATTGACTTTTCCCCCCCATTTCACCAGAATCTTGTAAATTTTTTTATGTTCTAGGATCCTTCTACATGGCGCTTGACATATACCGTAGTTTGTAATTGGTTAATCGGATGCCTATTTGGTTATTTAATGGTATCAAGAATGTGTTAGGTTTACATATGCTTATTTACGCTAGTTTCTCATGGTCCTTTAATTTCATTCGTTTACTCTTTGATGATCTTATGTTCCGTGCACTGTTGCAGGCATTTTTTTATCGACCTTGATATGAAACCCTTGAATAATATGGAATACTACTATGAGTTGGATCAGAAGATAGTCAACAGTTACAAGCAGATGGTCAAAGTAGAGCGTGGTGCTGCAAATGGGGGAAACCATTGAGGGGTATGAAACTGGATATTGAGATTGAAAAACACTTCTTAAAAGGTTTTGCTTGGTATTGATTGTTGAGGATTGCACAGTTCCATTAAAATCGACAATAATTGTCCTTAAAGCTGCTGTAACCCTAGTTAACTCTTTAAGAAAATATTTGTTATCTTAGGCATGCTCAATTGCTCATGTCCAAATGTCTATAGTTTAGATTACAATATTTGATGCTCCTCGAGTCCTCGTGTTTAAATTTCATCTGTAATTTGTAAGATTTTGGTATGTATGTACAATATGTCAACATGTAATTCTTAATGTCTTTTCTTGGTAGTTGAACATTTAGTATTATCTCAACTATGAATTTCTGCCTTTCCTAAATGTGCAATTTTATTGATCAGGGGCCGATGTTATTTTAAGTGATCCAGATAAAGGAATGTAACTGTCAAGTATTTTTATGATTCATGCAACAGGAGTTATAAGTTTGCGATTATTTCATTGTTTTTGTTTCTTATGCTTTTCTCTATTAACCTTATTGTATCCATTAGCTTGATATTCTACACGCTTACACTGAGGTTTTACTTGATATGTAGTGCTAGGACTGTGCTCCCAATTCATTCATAGTGCTTGAGCAAGAACTGTAGTGTGAAATGGAATTCAGAGAGTTGCCCCTTGTAAATTGAATTATCTGTTGCCATGAGGGTCGGAGGAACTTAAATTTTGATGAATTATTGGTCATAGTTTGATTAGAGAACTAAAATTGACTCATATATGTAAGTGGGCGTATTACTAGCTGCTATGGTGATTCTTCTGTTGGAGTAATGTCTAATTTCAATTATTTGCAGTTTGGACGTTAAATTTCATAACCGATTGTAGCTTTGCTCGGCTCATGATGAACTCTCGAGCATCACTGGGATGGAACACTATGCCACGGATAGCCTCATCAGGTTCCATATTTGGTGTTTAAATGCATATAAGTGACATATAGCGTCTGGCATTGTCATGACCAGAATTATTACTGGATACAACTGGTCTCTGAGTGATTGCCAAGATAAATTCTATAGGTAGAATCCACAAACTTATTCTTGCTTGCGTCTGAGTGAAAATATCAGAAAAGAGTAGTGAACATGAATATATAAATGGGTTATCTAGTTTTTGTTCCTTTCCAACTTGTTTATTCTCCATTTGTGTATCTAGTTCTTTCAGAATTATGTCTATGGTTTGACCTTTTTCACCTATGGAGTAATCTTTTTGCATTATGTGCTTTAATTTAACTTGATATAGTGTGCAGCAGAATCTGTTTGTATATTTCTGTCGTGTATGGAGTTATTTTACAGATTTTTCTGCTGATTAAAGTTATTGTTTTACGCTACATTAACAGATCAAAACTAATTTTACATAATACTTGTATTATTTTCTCAAGTTCAGAGATTTAAATTTAAGCGTCATTATGCTGTGTGCACTGGTTGTTTGGTATAGTATTAGCTAATCTGACTAGTTTTGGTTTGATGCAGAAAACTATAGTATCAGTGGATCTTCACTACTTAAAGTGCAGGCTGAAAGTGATGAAAATAATCGCACTTGTAAAAGGGGAAATTTCTATAGTCCTGAACCCATCCAAAAATACATTAATATTCACCGGAGAAGCTGATCCTGTATATATTGTTAATAAGCTGAGGAAATTCCAGAGCTCCGTCTATAAGTCAGTGTTGGCGCTTTGAAGGAACACTAAAAAGATGAGAAGGAAGAGAAGAAACTAAAATGATGTGTATGGGTGCTAGTTTGCTGCATAGTTTTAGTTGCTATTTTGCTACCAGTGTTAATTTTTTTCCCTGTAAACTGGAAAAATCTGATTCTAATCATCAAATGTTACCAAAAGAATGTGCATATATATTATTTGCAACTCTACTTGGTTCTTTATGCTGTTATCATAGAGAAATGTCAATTCTATGTCTACATTTGTGTTGCGCTTTTATAGGCCATATTTTCTTTACTTGCTGCTAGCTTGCTACTATCTCTGCCTGAACTGCTTGCTTTCACTGGATTTAAGGCTAAGCTTCTGCGAAGCACAAGGAACATTAACATGAAAAACAGGTTCTGTAAAATTTCGACCTATATCATTCTTTTCCACCATTAGTCATGCCCCTTAAAGTCCTCAATTTCTCATAACTGTACACGACACAAGGAACAAATTACATAAAATACATGTAAGCTTTAAAGAAAACATCTCCCAGCATAACATAGAGCAGCTCATAGCAAGTAAACACAATATTCTGTCTTGCAGGAATCCACCAGAAGTGATAAGTATCAGATTCTTGTTTCTATGAACGCATAAATCAGAAATATATCTCAATCATCGTCTTCTTATTTGTGGTCAAAATATACATTCAGTCAGTAATCTACTCAGTTATGGTTTTAAATTTAAGGTCTTGGCTAGCATTTTATGTGGTGATGGTGAATAATCCAACCAGGGGTGATTCTAGGCATGTACAGGGTGGTTGATCGCATAGGCCTCCTAAGTATAACTACTATAAAAAGGCCCCAATATTTGAAATTTACTTGTACCCATAATCTATTCTTGAATTTTATCATTAAATAATTTATAATTTAGAAAACATTTTTCCTTATAGAAATGATTTTAGGGTCCAATTTAATAAAATTGCATCAGGTCATTTTCAGTGTTAGCATTTGTAGTCCCGCCTCCGAATCCAACTTTTAAGGGACATTAACGAGTCGCCTTGCTCAGTTTTGTTGATTGAAATTGGAAATATCTTTGGGTAGGGATAAAATCATATGATCATATATATCATTAGGGGTGCTGTAGAAAAATCAGTAGATATCGTCCGCACCTATGAATTTCACTTGAGACGGGCAATCGCAAGAAATGTCAACAGTAGACAAACTAGAAAACACATGCGAGTACTAACTTTTCTCTCATTTCTTTTAATATTAACCTCAGGAGAAAAATATGAAACTCTATACTGTACAGAAAATACAGGAGGATCCTCTGTTAATTAAAAACTCTACCCCAATACACAACGCCGAGAAAGAGACCCAAAGAATATTTGGCAAGTTTCTCCCTGTAAACAGCAACCCTTTCTTCACCAGCAGAACCTTCTCCCCTGCAGATTGAATAATACACGTAAGCAATGTAAACTTAAGCAACAAACATCTAGGGAAAGTCCGCATTCACATCAATAGCTTAAGGAACAAGGTTTTTCAGGACTATATACCCGGAATCTAGCAGATTCTTGTGCGTCAAAGTATGCAAGCAAATCTTCCTGCCTCATCAAAGCTTCATGTAATGCCTGTTCATCAAACAATGATATAATGAACCACAAACACTTCAGACTTATTTAATTTTCCTGTAGCAGGACACAATAAGAGCTGCCCTTCGAGTTTTTTTCTATTCATTTTACATCAGAAAAACATTTCATTACAAACTAATAATTGTAACAAATTTACAATTAAGAGAGCTACCTTTTTGGTTGCAATCAATTCTGCTTCCAGAGCATCCACACGATATATTGCAGCATTTAGCAACTCCTCTTTCTCAGAAGGCATTTGCATTGGCTTTGTCTGTAATGTTTTTACATTCTCTTCAAGATCACTGAGCCTTCTGAGTGTAACTAAGCGAAATTCTGTCTCTGTCATGTCTGGACTCACTGACGGTTGTTGCAAATTCTCTTTAAAATCTGGTCCAAGGATATCATGAAGGTTGCGGGCAAAATTCAAAATAAACATGGGAACTTCTCGAGAAATTTTCAGCGTTGCTGATCGGAAGAAAGCAAATAAGGTCACAAAGAAGGCCACAACTGCAGCAAAAATTCGGAAATGACTTTGCTCTACGTCTGCAGATTGTTGAATTATTGTCTCTGCAATAAATTACACTAAACATGCTGAAAAATCAAATTAGACAATTATCTCACAAGCAAACAATAAAATCTAGTCCAAGTTGAACTAGTTCTTCCAGAAGCAAAAAAGGAAACACAACATAAAAAGAATTAGAGAAAAAATGCAGCCCAACTATTAGTACGCAATAACAAACATACGACCATAAATAAATCATTTTGGATGAAATAGTACACTTTAGAACTGGTATGCTAACCTGTGGATTGGTTAGACTGATCAGTGGAGACAACTCCTACAGATTCTGAATCCAAATGCTTCACAATTACAGGAACATGTTCATCATTATCAGGAAAGCCACCAGTAGAGCCACTATTTCTGGCTATCCGAGCCTGCAAAATATCATTTCCTGTCAGGATCTCCTCCTATGCCTCTATCTTCAAAATACATAGAACTTTATCAAGTGAAAATGCCGCCCCCCACCCCCACCC
>NW_018743883.1:0-35384 GCF_001683475.1 Chenopodium quinoa | reverse complement strand
ACTTAAGTTTTATCCAATTAGCTTTGTTTCAATGTGTTTGACTTTCATTTGATTCAATTAGCTTTGTAGATTGCGTTTGACCTTCATTTGATTCAAAAAGCTCTTTTTGAATGTGTTTGACTTTTCATTTTATTTAATTAGCTCTGTTTGAATGATTTTGACTTTCATTTGATTCAATTAGGTTTGTTTGAATGTGTTTGACTTTCATTTGATTCAATTTGCTTTGTTCGAATGTTTTTGACTTTCATTTGATTTAATTAGCTTTGTAGAATGCATTTGACTTTCATTTGATTCAAATAGCTTTGTCTGAATGTGATTGACTTTCATTTGATTTAATTAGGTTTTTTTGGATATTTTTGACTTTAATTTGATTCAATTAGATTTGTAGAATGCATTTGACTTCATTTGATTCAAATAGCTTTGTCTGAATGTGTTTGACTTTCATTTGATTTAATTGGATTTTTTTAGATGTTTTTGACTTTCATTTGATTCAATGACCTTTGTTGAATGCATTTGACTTTCATTTGATTCAAAAAGCTTTGTTTGAATGTATTTGACTTACATTTGATTCAATTAGCTTTGTTTGAATGTGTTTGACTTTCATTTGATTTGATTAGCTTTGCAGATTGCATTTGACCTTCATTTGATTCAAAAAACTCTTTTTGAATGTGTTTGACTTTCATTTGATTCAATTAGCTCTGTTTGAATGTGTTTGACTTTCATTTGATTCAATTAGGTTTGTTTTAATGTGTTTTACTTTCATTTGATTCAATTAGCTTTGTTTGAATGTGTTTGACTTTCATTTGATTCAATTAGGTTTGTTGAATGTGTTTGACTTTCATTTGATTCAATTTGGCTTTGTTCAAATGTTTTTTACTTTCATTTGATTCAATTAGATTTGTAGAATGCATTTGACTTTCATTTGATTCAAATAGCTTTGTCTGAATGTGTTTGACTTTCATTTGATTTAATTGATTTTTTTAGTTGACTTTCATTTGATTCAATGAGCTTTGTTGAATGCATTTGACTTTCATTTGATTCAAAAAGCTTTGTTTGAATGTATTTGACTTACATTTGATTCAATTAGCTTTGTTTGAATGTGTTTGACTTTCATTTGATTTGATTAGCTTTGCAGATTGCATTTGACCTTCATTTGATTCAAAAAACTCTTTTTGAATGTGTTTGGCTTTCATTTGATTCAATTAGCTCTGTTTGAATGTGTTTGACTTTCATTTGATTCAATTAGGTTTGTTTTAATGTGTTTTACTTTCATTTGATTCAATTAGCTTTGTTTGAATGTTTGACTTTCATTTGATTCAATTAGCTTTATAGAATGCATTTGACTTTCATTTGATTCAAATAGTTTTGTTTGAATGTGTTTGACCTTTTATTGATTTAATTTGAATTTTTTAGATGTTTTTTACTTTCATTTGATTCAATTAGATTTGTAGAATATGACTTTCAGTTGATACAAATAGCTTTGTGAATGTGTTTGACTTTCATTTGATTTAATTAGATTTTTTTAGATGTTTTTGACTTTCGTTTGATTCAATTAGCTTTGTTGAACGCATTTGACTTTCATTTTATTCAAAAAGCTCTATTTGAATGTGTTTGACTTAAGTTTTATCCAATTAGCTTTGTTTCAATGTGTTTGACTTTCATTTGATTCAATTAGCTTTGTAGATTGCGTTTGACCTTCATTTGATTCAAAAAGCTCTTTTTGAATGTGTTTGACTTTCATTTTATTTAATTAGCTCTGTTTGAATGATTTTGACTTTCATTTGATTCAATTAGGTTTGTTTTGAATGTGTTTGACTTTTATTTGATTCAATTGGCTTTGTTCGAATGTTTTTGACTTTCATTTGATTTAATTAGCTTTGTAGAATGCATTTGACTTTCATTTGATTCAAATAGCTTTGTCTGAATGTGATTGACTTTCATTTGATTTAATTAGTTTTTTTTGGATATTTTTGACTTTAATTTGATTCAATTAGATTTGTAGAATGCATTTGACGTTCATTTGATTCAAATAGCTTTGTCTGAATGTGTTTGACTTTCATTTGATTTAATTGGATTTTTTTAGATGTTTTTGACTTTCATTTGATTCAATGACCTTTGTTAAATGCATTTGACTTTCATTTGATTCAAAAAGCTTTGTTTGAATGTATTTGACTTATATTTGATTCAATTAGCTTTGTTTGAATGTGTTTGACTTTCATTTGATTTGATTAGCTTTGCAGATTGCATTTGACCTACATTTGATTCAAAAAACTCTTTTGAATGTGTTTGACTTTCATTTGATTCAATTAGCTCTGTTTGAATGTGTTTGACTTTCATTTGATTCAATTAGGTTTGTTTTAATGTGTTTTACTTTCATTTGATTCAATTAGTTTGTTTGAATGTGTTTGACTTTCATTTGATTCAATTAGGTTTGCTTGAATGTGTTTGACTTTCATTTGATTCAATTGGCTTTGTTCAAATGTTTTTTACTTTCATTTGATTCAATTAGATTTGTAGAATGCATTTGACTTTCATTTGATCAAATAGCTTTGTCTGAATGTGTTTGACTTTCATTTGATTTAATTAATTTTTTTAGTTGTTTTAGACTTTCATTTGATTCAATGAGCTTTGTTGAATGCATTTGACTTTCATTTGATTCAAAAAGCTTTGTTTGAATGTATTTGACTTACATTTGATTCAATTAGCTTTGTTTGAATGTGTTTGACTTTCATTTGATTTGATTAGCTTTGCAGATTGCATTTGACCTTCATTTGATTCAAAAACTCTTTTTGAATGTGTTTGACTTTCATTTGATTCAATTAGCTCTGTTTGAATGTGTTTGACTTTCATTTTGATTCAATTAGGTTTGTTTTAATGTGTTTTACTTTCATTTGATTCAATTAGCTTTGTTTGAATGTGTTTGACTTTCATTTGGTTCAATTAGCTTTATAGAATGCATTTGACTTTCATTTGATTCAAATAGTTTTGTTTGAATGTGTTTGACCTTTATTTGATTTAATTTGAATTTTTAGATTTTTTTACTTTCATTTGATTAAATTAGATTTGTAGAATGCATATGACTTTCAGTTGATATAAATAGCTTTGTGTGAATGTGTTTTGACTTTCATTTGATTTAATTAGATTTTTTAGATGTTTTTTACTTTCGTTTGATTCAATTAGCTTTGTTGAACGCATTTGGATTTCATTTTATTCAAAAAGCTCTATTTGAATGTGTTTGACTTAAGTTTTATCCAATTAGCTTTGTTTCAATGTGTTTGACTTTCATTTGATTCAATTAGCTTTGTAGATTGCGTTTGACCTTCATTTGATTCAAAAAGCTCTTTTTGAATGTGTTTGACTTTCATTTATTTAATTAGCTTTGTTTGAATGATTTTGACTTTTATTTGATTCAATTAAGTTTGTTTGAATGTGTTTGACTTTCATTTGATTCAATTGGCTTTGTTTGAATGTTTTTGACTTTCATTTGATTTAATTAGCTTTGTAGAATGCATTTGACTTTCATTTGATTCAAATAGCTTTGTCTGAATGTGATTGACTTTCATTTTATTTAATTAGGTTTTTTTGGGATATTTTTGACTTTAATTTGATTCAATTAGATTTGTAGAATGCATTTGACGTTCATTTGATTCAAATAGCTTTGTCTGAATGTGTTTGACTTTCATTTGATTTAATTGGATTTTTTTAGATGTTTTTGACTTTCATTTGATTCAATGACCTTTGTTAAATGCATTTGACTTTCATTTGATTCAAAAAGCTTTGTTTGAATGTATTTGACTTATATTTGATTCAATTAGCTTTGTTTGAATGTGTTTGACTTTCATTTGATTTGATTAGCTTTGCAGATTGCATTTGACCTACATTTGATTCAAAAAACTCTTTTTGAATGTGTTTGACTTTCATTTGATTCAATTAGCTCTGTTTGAATGTGTTTGACTTTCATTTGATTCAATTAGGTTTGTTTTAATGTGTTTTACTTTCATTTGATTCAATTAGGTTTGTTTGAATGTGTTTGACTTTCATTTGATTCAATTAGGTTTGCTTGAATGTGTTTGACTTTCATTTGATTCAATTGGCTTTGTTCAAATGTTTTTTTACTTTCATTTGATTCAATTAGATTTGTAGAATGCATTTGACTTTCATTTGAATCAAATAGCTTTGTCTGAATGTGTTTGACTTACATTTGATTCAATTAGCTCTGTTTGAATGTGTTAGACTTTCATTTGATTCAATGAGCTTTGTTGAATGCATTTGACTTTCATTTGATTCAAAAAGCTTTGTTTTGAATGTATTTGACTTACATTTGATTCAATTAGCTCTGTTTGAATGTGTTAGACTTTCATTTGATTCAATTAGGTTTGTTTTAATGTGTTTGACTTTCATTTGATTCAATTAGCTCTGTTTGAATGTGTTTGACTTTCATTTGATTCAATTAGGTTTGTTTTAATGTGTTTTACTTTCATTTGATTCAATTAGCTTTGTTTGAATGTGTTTGACTTTCATTTGATTCAATTAGCTTTATAGAATGCATTTGACTTTCATTTGATTCAAATAGTTTTGTTTGAATGTGTTTGACCTTTATTTGATTTAATTTGAATTTTTTAGATGTTTTTTACTTTCATTTGATTCAATTAGATTTGTAGAATGCATATGACTTTCAGTTGATACAAATAGCTTTGTGTGAATGTGTTTGACTTTCATTTGATTTAATTAGATTTTTTTAGATGTTTTTGACTTTCGTTTGATTCAATTAGCTTTGTTGAACGCATTTGACTTTCATTTTATTCAAAAAGCTCTATTTGAATGTGTTTCACTTAAGTTTTATCCAATTAGCTTTGTTTCAATGTGTTTGACTTTCATTTGATTCAATTAGCTTTGTAGATTGCGTTTGACCTTCATTTGATTCAAAAAGCTCTTTTTGAATGTGTTTGACTTTCATTTTATTTAATTAGCTCTGTTTGAATGATTTTGACTTTCATTTGATTCAATTAGGTTTGTTTGAATGTGTTTGACTTTCATTTGATTCAATTGGCTTTGTTCGAATGTTTTTTACTTTCATTTGATTTTATTAGCTTTGTAGAATGCATTTGACTTTCATTTGATTCAAATAGCTTTGTCTGAATGTGATTGACTTTCATTTGATTTAATTAGGTTTTTTTTGGATATTTTTGACTTTAATTTGATTCAATTAGATTTGTAGAATGCATTTGACGTTCATTTGATTCAAATAGCTTTGTCTGAATGTGTTTGACTTTCATTTGATTTAATTGGATTTTTTTAGATGTTTTAGACTTTCATTTGATTCAATGACCTTTGTTGAATGCATTTGACTTTCATTTGATTCAAAAAGCTTTGTTTGAATGTATTTGACTTACATTTGATTCAATTAGCTTTGTTTGAATGTGTTTGACTTTCATTTGATTTGATTAGCTTTGGAGATTGCATTTGACCTTCATTTGATTTCAAAAAACTCTTTTTGAATGTGTTTGACTTTCATTTGATTCAATTAGCTCTGTTTGAATGTGTTTGACTTTCATTTGATTCAATTAGGTTTGTTTTAATGTGTTTTACTTTCATTTGTTTCTATTAGCTTTGTTTGAATGTGTTTGACTTTCATTTGATTCAATTAGGTTTGTTTGAATGTGTTTGACTTTCATTTGATTCAATTGGCTTTGTTCAAATGTTTTTTACTTTCATTTGATTCAATTAGATTTGTAGAATTGCATTTGACTTTCATTTGATTCAAATAGCTTTGTCAGAATGTGTTTGACTTTCATTTGATTTAATTAGATTTTTTTAGTTGTTTTTGACTTTCATTTGATTCAATGAGCTTTGTTGAATGCATTTGACTTTCATTTGATTCAAAAAGCTTTGTTTGAATGTATTTGACTTACATTTGATTCAATTAGCTTTGCTTGAATGTGTTTGACTTTCATTTGATTTTGATTAGCTTTGCAGATTGCATTTGACCTTCATTTGATTTCAAAAAAACTCTTTTTGAATGTGTTTGGCTTTCATTTGATTCAATTAGCTCTGTTTGAATGTGTTTGACTTTCATTTGATTTAATTAGGTTTGTTTTAATGTGTTTTTACTTTCATTTGATTCAATTAGCTTTGTTTGAATGTGTTTGACTTTCATTTTATTCATTAGCTTTATAGAATGCATTTACTTTCATTTGATTCAAATAGTTTTGTTTGAATGTGTTTGACCTTTTATTGATTTAATTTGAATTTTTTTAGATGTTTTTTACTTTCATTTGATTCAATTAGATTTGTAGAATGCATATGACTTTCAATTGATACAAATAGCTTTGTCTGAATGTGTTTGACTTTCATTTGATTTAATTAGATTTTTTAGATGTTTTTGACTTTCGTTTGATTCAATTAGCTTTGTTGAACGCATTTGACTTTCATTTTATTCAAAAAGCTCTATTTGAATGTGTTTGACTTAAGTTTTATCCAATTAGCTTTGTTTCAATGTGTTTGACTTTCATTTGATTCAATTAGCTTTGTAGATTGCGTTTGACCTTCATTTGATTCAAAAAGCTCGTTTTGAATGTGTTTGACTTTCATTTTATTTAATTAGCTCTGTTTGAATGATTTTGACTTTCATTTGATTCAATTAGGTTTGTTTGAATGTGTTTGACTTTCATTTGATTCAATTGGCTTTGTTCGAATGTTTTTGACTTTCATTTGATTTAATTAGCTTTGTAGAATGCATTTGACTTTCATTTGATTCAAATAGCTTTGTCTGAATGTGATTGGCTTTCATTTGATTTAATTAGGTTTTTTTTTTGGATATTTTTTTACTTTAATTTGATTCAATTAGCTTTGTTGAATGCATTTGACTTTCATTTGTTTCAAAAAGCTCTGTTTGAATGTGTTTGACTTACATTTCATTCAAATAGCTTTGTTTGAATGTGTTTGACTTTCAATTGATTCAATTAGCTTTGTAGATTAAATTTGACCTTAATTTGATTCAAAAAGATCTTTTTGAATGGGTTAAACTTTTATTTGATTCAATTAGCTCATTTTGAATGTGTTCGTCTTTCATTTGATTCTATTAGGTTTGTTTGAATGTGTTTAAATTTCATTTGATTCAATTAGCTTTGTAGATTGCATTTGACTTTCATTTAATTCAAATAGCTTTGTTTGAATGTGTTTGACTTTCATTTGATTTAATTAGCTTTTTTTTATTTTGTTTGACTTTCATTTGATTTAATTAGATTTTTTTAGATGTTTTTGACTTTCATTTGATTCAATTATCTTTGTTGAATGATTTTGACTTTCATTTGATTCAAAAAGTTTTGTTTGAATGTGTTTGACTTTCATTGGATTCAATTGGCTTTATTCGATTGTTTTTTACTTACATTTGATTCAAATAGATTTGTAGAATGCATTTGACTTTCATTCGATTCAAATAGCTTTGTCTGAATGTGTTTGACTTTCATTTTATTTAATTAGATTTTTTTAGATGTTTTTGACTTTCGTTTGATTCAATTAGCTTTGTTGAACGCATTTGACTTTCATTTTATTCAAAAAGCTCTTTTTGAATGTGTTTGACTTAAGTTTTATTTAATTAGCTCTGTTTGAATGATTTTAACTTTCATTTGAATCAATTAGGTTTGTTTGAATGTGTTTTACTTTCATTTGATTCAATTAGCTTTGTTTGAATGTGTTTGACTTTCATTTAATTCAATTAGATTTAATGTGTTTGGCATTTGACTTTCACTTGATTCAAATAGTTTAATGTGTTTGACTTTCATTTTATTCAATTACCACTGTTTGAATGTGTTTGACTTTCATTTGATTCAGATAGGTTTGTTTGAATGTGTTTGACTTTCATTTGATTCAATTGGCTTTGTTCAAATGTTTTTTTACTTTCATTTCATTCAATTAGATTTGTAGAATGCATTTGACTTTCATTAGATTCAAATAGCTTTGTCTGAATGTGTTTTGACTTTCATTTGATTTAATTGGATTTTTTAGATGTTTTTGACTTTCATTTGATTCAATGACCTTTGTTGAATGCATTTGACTTTCATTTGATTCAAAAAGCTTTGTTTGAATGTGTTTGACTTAAGTTTTATCCAATTAGCTTTGTTTCAATGTGTTTGACTTTCATTTGATTAATTAAGCTTTGTAGATTGCGTTTGACCTTCATTTGATTCAAAAAGCTCTTTTTGAATGTGTTTGACTTTCATTTTATTTAATTAGCTCTGTTTGAATGATTTTGACTTTCGTTTGATTCAATTAGGTTTGTTTGAATGTGTTTGACTTTCATTTGATTCAATTGGCTTTGTTCGAATGTTTTTTACTTTCATTTGATTTAATTAGCTTTGTAGAATGCATTTGACTTTCATTTGATTCAAATAGCTTTGTCTGAATGTGATTGACTTTCATTTGATTTAATTAGGTTTTTTTTTGGATATTTTTTACTTTAATTTGATTCAATTAGATTTGTAGAATGCATTTGACTTTCATTTGATTCAAATAGCTTTGTCTGAATGTGTTTGACTTTCATTTGATTTAATTGGATTTTTTTAGATGTTTTTGACTTTCATTTGATTCAATGACCTTTGTTGAATGCATTTGACTTTCATTTGATTCAAAAAGCTTTGTTTGAATTTATTTGACTTACATTTGATTCAATTAGCTTTGGTTGAATGTGTTTGACTTTCATTTGATTTGATTAGCTTTGCAGATTGCATTTGACCTTCATTTGATTCAAAAAACTCTTTTTGAATGTGTTTGGCTTTCATTTGATTCAATTAGCTCTGTTTGAATGTGTTTGACTTTCATTTGATTCAATTAGGTTTGTTTTAATGTGTTTTACTTTCATTTGTTTCAATTAGCTTTGTTTGAATGTGTTTGACTTTCATTTGATTCAATTAGCTTTATAGAATGCATTTGACTTTCATATTATTCAAATAGTTTTGTTTGAATGTGTTTGACCTTTTATTGATTTAATTTGAATTTTTTAGATGTTTTTTACTTTCATTTGATTCAATTAGATTTGTAGAATGCATATGACTTTCAGTTGATACAAATAGCTTTGTCTGAATGTGTTTGACTTTCATTTGATTTAATTAGATTTTTTAGATGTTTTTTACTTTCGTTTGATTCAATTAGCTTTGTTGAACGCATTTGACTTTCATTTTATTCAAAAAGCTCTATTTGAATGTGTTTGACTTAAGTTTTATCCAATTAGCTTTGTTTCAATGTGTTTGACTTTCATTTGATTCAATTAGCTTTGTAGATTGCGTTTGACCTTCATTTGATTCAAAAAGCTCGTTTTGAATGTGTTTGACTTTCATTTTATTTAATTAGCTCTGTTTGAATGATTTTGACTTTCATTTGATTCAATTAGGTTTGTTTGAATGTGTTTGACTTTCATTTGATTCAATTGGCTTTGTTCGAATGTTTTTGACTTTCATTTGATTTAATTAGCTTTGTAGAATGCATTTCACTTTCATTTGATTCAAATAGCTTTGTCTGAATGTGATTGACTTTCATTTGATTTAATTAGGTTTTTTTTTTGATATTTTTTACTTTAATTTGATTCAATTAGCTTTGTTGAATGCATTTGACTTTCATTTGTATCAAAAAGCTCTGTTCGAATGTGTTTGACTTACATTTCATTTAAATAGCTTTGTTTGAATGTGTTTAACTTTCAATTGATTCAATTAGCTTTGTAGATTAAATTTGACCTTAATTTGATTCAAAAAGATCTTTTTGAATGGGTTTGACTTTTATTTGATTCAATTAGCTCATTTTGAATGTGTTCGTCTTTCATTTGATTCTATTAGGTTTGTTTGAATGTGTTTAAATTTCATTTGATTCAATTAGCTTTGTAGATTGCATTTGACTTTCATTTAATTCAAATAGCTTTGTTTGAATGTGTTTGACTTTCATTTGATTTAATTCGCTTTTTTTTTATTTTGTTTGACTTTCATTTGATTTAATTAGATTTTTTTAGATGTTTTTGACTTTAATTTGATTCAATTAGCTTTGTTGAATGCATTTGACTTTCATTTGATTCAAAAAGCTTTGTTTGAATGTGTTTGACTTTCATTGGATTCAACTGGCTTTATTCGATTGTTTTTTTACTTCCATTTGATTCAAATAGATTTGTAGAATGCATTTGACTTTCATTCGATTCAAATAGCTTTGTCTGAATGTGTTTGACTTTCATTTTATTTAATTAGATTTTTTAGATGTTTTTGACTTTCGTTTGATTCAATTAGCTTTGTTGAACGCATTTGACTTTCATTTTATTCAAAGAGCTCTATTTGAATGTGTTTGACTTAAGTTTTATCCAATTAGCTTTGTTTCAATGTGTTTGACTTTCATTTGATTCAATTAGCTTTGTAGATTGCGTTTGACCTTCATTTGATTCAAAAAGCTCGTTTTGAATGTGTTTGACTTTCATTTTATTTAATTAGCTCTGTTTGAATGATTTTGACTTTCATTTGATTCAATTAGGTTTGTTTGAATGTGTTTGACTTTCATTTGATTCAATTGGCTTTGTTCGAATGTTTTTGACTTTCATTTGATTTAATTAGCTTTGTAGAATGCATTTGACTTTCATTTGATTCAAATAGCTTTGTCTGAATGTGATTGACTTTCATTTGATTTAATTAGGTTTTTTTTTGGATATTTTTTACTTTAATTTGATTCAATTAGCTTTGTTGAATGCATTTGACTTTCATTTGTTTCAAAAAGCTCTGTTTGAATGTGTTTGACTTACATTTCATTTAAATAGCTTTGTTTGAATGTGTTTAACTTTCAATTGATCCAATTAGCTTTGTAGATTAAATTTGACCTTAATTTGATTCAAAAAGATCTTTTTTTAATGGGTTTGACTTTTATTTGATTCAATTAGCTCATTTTGAATGTGTTCGTCTTTCATTTGATTCTATTAGGTTTGTTTGAATGTGTTTAAATTTCATTTGATTTAATTAGCTTTGTAGATTGCATTTGACTTTCATTTAATTCAAATAGCTTTGTTTGAATGTGTTTGACTTTCATTTGATTTAATTAGCTTTTTTTTTATTTTGTTTGACTTTCATTTGATTTAATTAGATTTTTTTAGCTGTTTTTGACTTTCATTTGATTCAATTACCTTTGTTGAATGCATTTGACTTTCATTTGATTCACAAAGTTTTGTTGAATGTGTTTGACTTTCATTGGATTCAATTGGCTTTATTCGATTGTTTTTTACTTCCATTTGATTCAAATAGATTTGTAGAATGCATTTGACTTTCATTCGATTCAAATAGCTTTGTCTGAATGTGTTTGACTTTCATTTTATTTAATTAGAATTTTTTAGATGTTTTTGACTTTCGTTTGATTCAATTAGCTTTGTTGAACGCATTTGACTTTCATTTTATTCAAAAAGCTCTATTTGAATGTGTTTAACTTAAGTTTTATCCAATTAGCTTTGTTCAATGTGTTTGACTTTCATTTGATTCAATTAGCTTTGTAGATTGTGTTTGACCTTCATTTGATTCAAAAAGCTCTTTTTGAATGTGTTTGACTTTCATTTTATTTAATTAGCTCTGTTTGAATGATTTTGACTTTCATTTGATTCAATTAGGTTTGTTTGAATGTATTTTACTTTCATTTGATTCAATTAGCTTTGTTTGAATGTGTTTGACTTTCATTTAATTCAATTAGATTTAATGTGTTTGGCATTTGACTTTCACTTGATTCAAATAGTTTAATGTGTTTGACTTTCATTTTATTCAATTAGCACTGTTTGAATGTGTTTTACTTTCATTTGATTCAGATAGGTTTGTTTGAATGTGTTTGACTTTCATTTGATTCAATTGGCTTTGTTCAAATGTTTTTTACTTTCATTTCATTCAATTAGATTTGTAGAATGCATTTGACTTTCATTAGATTCAAATAGCTTTGTCTGAATGTGTTTGACTTTCATTTGATTTAATTGGATTTTTTTAGATGTTTTTGACTTTCATTTGATTCAATGACCTTTGTTGAATGCATTTGACTTTCATTTGATTTAAAAAGCTTTGTTTAAATGTATTTTTACTTACATTTGATTCAATTAGCTTTGTTTGAATGTGTTTGAGTTTCATTTGATTTGATTAGCTTTGCAGATTGCATTTGACCTTCATTTGATTCAAAAAACTCTTTTTGAATGTGTTTGACTTTCATTTGATTCAATTAGCTCTGTTTGAATGTGTTTGACTTTCATTTGATTTAATTAGGTTTGTTTTAATGTGTTTTACTTTCATTTGATTCAATTAGGTTTGTTTGAATGTGTTTGACTTTCATTTGATTCAATTAGGTTTGCTTGAATGTGTTTGACTTTCATTTGATTAAATTGGCTTTGTTCAAATGTTTTTTTACTTTCATTTGATTCAATTAGATTTGTAGAATGCATTTGACTTTCATTTGATTCAAATAGCTTTGTCTGAATGTGTTTGACTTTCATTTGATTTAATTAGATTTTTTTAGTTGTTTTAGACTTTCATTTGATTCAATGAGCTTTGTTGAATGCATTTGACTTTCATTTGATTCAAAAAAGCGTTGTTTGAATGTATTTGACTTACAATTGATTCAATTAGCTTTGTTTGAATGTGTTTGACTTTCATTTGATTTGATTAGCTTTGCAGATTGCATTTGACCTTCATTTGATTCTAAAAACTCTTTTTGAATATGTTTGACTTTTATTTGATTCAATTAGCTCTGTTTGAATGTGTTTGACTTTCATTTGATTCAATTAAGTTTTTTTTAATGTGTTTTACTTTCATTTGATTCAATTAGCTTTGTTTGAATGTGTTTGACTTTCATTTGATTCAATTAGCTTTATAGAATGCATTTGACTTTCATTTGATTCAAATAGTTTTGTTTGAATGTGTTTGACCTTTTATTGATTTAATTTGAATTTTTTAGATGTTTTTTAATTTCATTTGATTCAATTAGATTTGTAGAATGCATATGACTTTCAATTGATACAAATAGCTTTGTCTGAATGTGTTTGACTTTCATTTGATTTAATTAGATTTTTTAGATGTTTTTGACTTTCGTTTGATTCAATTAGCTTTGTTGAACGCATTTGACTTTCATTTTATTCAAAAAGCTCTATTTGAATGTGTTTGACTTAAGTTTTATCCAATTAGCTTTGTTTCAATGTGTTTGACTTTCATTTGATTCAATTAGCTTTGTAGATTGCGTTTGACCTTCATTTGATTCAAAAAGCTCGTTTTGAATGTGTTTGACTTTCATTTTATTTAATTAGCTCTGTTTGAATGATTTTGACTTTCATTTGATTCAATTAGGTTTGTTTGAATGTGTTTGACTTTCATTTGATTGAATTGGCTTTGTTCGAATGTTTTTTACTTTCATTTGATTTAATTAGCTTTGTAGAATGCATTTGACTTTCATTTGATTCAAATAGCTTTGTCTGAATGTGATTGACTTTCATTTGATTTAATTAGGTTTTTTTTGGATATTTTTGACTTTAATTTGATTCAATTAGATTTGTAGAATGCATTTGACTTTCATTTGATTCAAATAGCTTTGTCTAAATGTGTTTGACTTTCATTTGATTTAATTGGATTTTTTTAGTTGTTTTTTACTTTCATTTGATTCAATGACCTTTGTTGAATGCATTTGACTTTCATTTGATTCAAAAAGCTTTGTTTGAATGTATTTGACTTACATTTGATTCAATTAGCTTTGTTTGAATGTGTTTGACTTTCATTTGATTTGATTAGCTTTGCAGATTGCATTTGACCTTCATTTGATTCAAAAAACTCTTTTTGAATGTGTTTGACTTTCATTTGATTCAATTAGCTCTGTTTGAATGTGTTTGACTTTCATTTGATTCAATTAGGTTTGTTTTAATGTGTTTTACTTTCATTTGATTCAATTAGCTTTGTTTGAATGTGTTTGACTTTCATTTGATTCAATTAGGTTTGTTTGAATGTGTTTGACTTTCATTTGATTCAATTGGCTTTGTTCAAATGTTTTTGACCTTTATTTGATTTAATTTGAATTTTTTAGATGTTTTTTACTTTCATTTGATTCAATTAGATTTGTAGAATGCATATGACTTTCAGTTGATACAAATAGCTTTGTCTGAATGTGTTTGACTTTCATTTGATTTAATTGGATTTTTTTAGATGTTTTTTTACTTTCGTTTGATTCAATTAGCTTTGTTGAACGCATTTGACTTTCATTTTATTCAAAAAGCTCTATTTGAATGTGTTTGACTTAAGTTTTTATCCAATTAGCTTTGTTTCAATGTGTTTGACTTTCATTTGATTCAATAAGCTTTGTAGATTGCGTTTGACCTTCATTTGATTCAAAAAGCTCTTTTTGAATGTGTTTGACTTTCATTTTATTTAATTAGCTCTGTTTGAATGATTTTGACTTTCATATGATTCAATTAGGTTTGTTTGAATGTGTTTGACTTTCATTTGATTCAGGTAGGTTTGTTTGAATGTGTTTGACTTTCATTTGATTCAATTGGCTTTGTTCAAATGTTTTTTACTTTCATTTCATTCAATTAGATTTGTAGAATGCATTTGACTTTCATTAGATTCAAATAGCTTTGTCTGAATGTGTTTGACTTTCATTTGATTTAATTCGATTTTTTTAGATGTTTTTGACTTTCATTTGATTCAATGACCTTTGTTGAATGCATTTGACTTTCATTTGATTCAAAAAGCTTTGTTTGAATGTATTTGACTTACATTTGATTCAAATAGCTTTGTTTGAATGTGTTTGACTTTCATTTGATTTGATTAGCTTTGCAGATTGCATTTGACCTTCATTTGATTCAAAAAACTCTTTTTGAATGTGTTTGACTTTCATTTGATTCAATTAGCTCTGTTTTGAATGTGTTTGACTTTCATTTGATTCAATTAGGTTTGTTTTAATGTGTTTTACTTTCATTTGATTCAATTAGCTTTGTTTGAATGTGTTTGACTTTCATTTGATTCAATTAGCTTTGTTTGAATGTGTTTGAGTTTCATTTGATTTGATTAGCTTTGCAGATTGCATTTGACCTTCATTTGATTCAAAAAACTCTTTTTGAATGTGTTTGACTTTCATTTGATTCAATTAGCTCTGTTTGAATGTGTTTTGACTTTCATTTGATTTAATTAGGTTTGTTTTAATGTGTTTTACTTTCATTTGATTCAATTAGGTTTGTTTGAATATGTTTGACTTTCATTTGATTCATTAGGTTTGCTTGAATGTGTTTGACTTTCATTTGATTAAATTGGCTTTGTTCAAATGTTTTTTACTTTCATTTGATTCAATTAGATTTGTAGAATGCATTTGACTTTCATTTGATTCAAATAGCTTTGTCTGAATGTGTTTGACTTTCATTTGATTTAATTAGATTTTTTTAGTTGTTTTAGACTTTCATTTGATTCAATGAGCTTTGTTGAATGCATTTGACTTTCATTTGATTCAAAAAGCGTTGTTTGAATGTATTTGACTTACAATTGATTCAATTAGCTTTGTTTGAATGTGTTTGACTTTCATTTGATTTGATTAGCTTTGCAGATTGCATTTGACCTTCATTTGATTCTAAAACTCTTTTTGAATGTGTTTGACTTTTATTTGATTCAATTAGCTCTGTTTGAATGTGTTTGACTTTCATTTGATTCAATTAAGTTTTTTTTTAATGTGTTTTACTTTCATTTGATTCAATTAGCTTTGTTTGAAATGTGTTTGACTTTCATTTGATTCAATTAGGTTTGTTTGAATGTGTTTGACTTTCATTTGATTCATATTGGCTTTGTTCAAATGTTTTTGACCTTTATTTGATTTAATTTGAATTTTTTAGATGTTTTTTACTTTCATTTGATTCAATTAGATTTGTAGAATGCATATGACTTTCAGTTGATACAAATTAGGTTTGTCTGAATGAGTTTGACTTTCATTTGATTTAATTAAATTTTTTTAGATGTTTTTGACTTTCGTTTGATTCAATTAGCTTTGTTGAACGCATTTGAGTTTCATTTTATTCAAAAAGCTCTATTTGAATGTATTTGACTTAAGTTTATCCAATTAGCTTTGTTTCAATGTGTTTGACTTTCATTTGATTCAATAAGCTTTGTAGATTGCGTTTGACCTTCATTTGATTCTAAAAGCTCTTTTTGAATGTGTTTGACTTTCATTTTATTTATTAGCTCTGTTTGAATGATTTTGACTTTCATTTGATTCAATTAGGTTTGTTTGAATGTGTTTGACTTTCATTTGATTGAATTGGCTTTGTTCGAATGTTTTTTACTTTCATTTGATTTAATTTTTTTAGTGTAGATGCATTTGACTTTCATTTGATTCAAATAGCTTTGTCTGAATGTCATTGACTTTCATTTTGATTTAATTAGGTTTTTTTTGGATATTTTTGACTTTAATTTGATTCAATTAGATTTGTAGAATGCATTTGACTTTCATTTGATTCAAATAGCTTTGTCTGAATGTGTTTGACTTTCATTTGATTTAATTGGATTTTTTTTAGTTGTTTTTTACTTTCATTTGATTCAATGACCTTTTGTTGAATGCATTTGACTTTCATTTGATTCAAAAAGCTTTGTTTGAATGTATTTGACTTACATTTGATTCAATTAGCTTTGTTTGAATGTGTTTGACTTTCATTTGATTTGATTAGCTTTGCAGATTGCATTTGACCTTCAATTTGATTCAAAAAACTCTTTTTGAATGTGTTTGACTTTCATTTGATTCCAATTAGCTCTGTTTGAATGTGTTTGACTTTCATTTGATTCAATTAGGTTTGTTTTAATGTGTTTTTACTTTTCATTTGATTCAATTAGCTTTGTTTGAATGTGTTTGACTTTCATTTGATTCAATTAGGTTTGTTTTGAATGTGTTTGACTTTCATTTGATTCAATTGGCTTTGTTCAAATGTTTTTGACCTTTATTTGATTTAATTTGAATTTTTTAGATGTTTTTTACTTTCATTTGATTCAATTAGATTTGTAGAATGCATATGACTTTCAGTTGATACAAATAGCTTTGTCTGAATGTGTTTGACTTTCATTTGATTTAATTAGATTTTTTTTAGATGTTTTTTTACTTTCGTTTGATTCAATTAGCTTTGTTGAACGCATTTGACTTTCATTTTATTCAAAAAGCTCTATTTGAATGTGTTTGACTTAAGTTTTATCCAATTAGCTTTGTTTCAATGTGTTTGACTTTCATTTGATTTCAATAAGCTTTGTAGATTGCGTTTGACCTTCATTTGATTCAAAAAGCTCTTTTTGAATGTGTTTGATTTCATTTTATTTAATTAGCTCTGTTTGAATGATTTTGACTTTCATTTGATTCAATTAGGTTTGTTTGAATGTGTTTGACTTTCATTTGATTCAGGTAGGTTTGTTTGAATGTGTTTGACTTTCATTTGATTCAATTGGCTTTGTTCAAATGTTTTTACTTTCATTTTCATTCTTAGATTTGTAGAATGCATTTGACTTTCATTAGATTCAATAGCTTTGTCTGAATGTGTTTTGACTTTCATTTGATTTAATTGATTTTTTAGATGTTTTTGACTTTCATTTGATTCAATGACCTTTGTTGAATGCATTTGACTTTCATTTTGATTCAAAAAGCTTTGTTTGAATGTATTTGACTTACATTTGATTCAATTAGCTTTGTTTGAATGTGTTTGACTTTCATTTGATTTGATTAGCTTTGCAGATTGCATTTGACCTTCATTTGATTCAAAAAACTCTTTTTGAATGTGTTTGACTTTCATTTGATTCAATTAGCTCTGTTTGAATGTGTTTGACTTTCATTTGATTCAATTAGGTTTGTTTTAATGTGTTTTACTTTCATTTGATTCAATTAGCTTTGTTTGAATGTGTTTGACTTTCATTTGATTCAATTAGGTTTGTTTGAATGTGTTTGACTTTCATTTGATTAATTGGCTTTGTTCAAATGTTTTTTACTTTCATTTGATTCAATTAGATTTGTAGAATGCATTTGACTTTCATTTGATTCAAATAGCTTTGTCTGAATGTGTTTGACTTTCATTTTGATTTAATTAGATTTTTTTAGATGTTTTTGACTTTCATTTGATTCAATGAGCTTTGTTGAATGCATTTGACTTTCATTTGATTCAAAAAGCTTTGTTTGAATGTATTTGACTTACATTTGATTCAATTAGCTTTGTTTGAATGTGTTTGACTTTCATTTGATTTGATTAGCTTTGCAGATTGCATTTGACCTTCATTTGATTCAAAAAACTCTTTTTGAATGTGTTTTGACTTTCATTTGATTCAATTAGCTCTGTTTGAATGTGTTTTGACTTTCATTTGATTCAATTAGGTTTGTTTTAATGTGTTTTACTTTCATTTGATTCAATTAGCTTTGTTTGAATGTGTTTGACTTTCATTTGATTCAATTAGGTTTGTTTGAATGTGTTTGACTTTCATTTGATTCAAATTTGGCTTTGTTCAAATGTTTTTTTACTTTCATTTGAATTCAATTAGATTTGTAGAATGCATTTGACTTTCATTTGATTCAAATAGCTTTGTCTGAATGTGTTTGACTTTCATTTGATTTAATTAGATTTTTTTAGTTGTTTTTGACTTTCATTTGATTCAATGAGCTTTGTTGAATGCATTTTGACTTTCATTTGATTCAAAAAGCTTTGTTTGAATGTATTTGACTTACATTTGATTCAATTAGCTTTGTTTGAATGTGTTTTGACTTTCATTTGATTTGATTGATTAGCTTTGCAGATTGCATTTGACCTTCATTTGATTCAAAAAACTCTTTTTGAATGTGTTTGACTTTCATTTGATTCAATTAGCTCTGTTTGAATGTGTTTGACTTTCATTTGATTCAATTAGGTTTGTTTAAATGTGTTTTACTTTCATTTGATTCAATTAGCTTTGTTTGAATGTGTTTGACTTTCATTTGATTCAATTAGCTTTTATAGAATGCATTTGACTTTCATTTGATTCAATAGTTTTGTTTGAATGTGTTTGACTCTTTTATTGATTTAATTTGAATTTTTTAGATGTTTTTTTACTTTCATTTGATTCAATTAGATTTGTAGAATGCATATGACTTTCAGTTGATACAAATAGCTTTGTCTGAATGTGTTTGACTTTCATTTGATTTAATTAGATTTTTTTAGATGTTTTTGACTTTCGTTTGATTCAATTAGCTTTGTTGAAGCATTTGACTTTCATTTTATTCAAAAAGCTCTATTTGAATGTGTTTGACTTAAGTTTTATCCAATTAGCTTTGTTTCAATGTGTTTGACTTTCATTTGATTCGATTAGCTTTGCGTAGATTGTGCATTTGAACCTTCAATTTGATTCAAAAAAGCTCTTTTTAAATGTGTTTGACTTTAACAATTTTTATTTAATTTAGCTCTGTTTGAATGAGATCTTGTTTGAATGTGATTTCAATTTGATTCAATTAGGTTTTTTGTGAACTGTGTTTGACTTTCATTTGATTCAATTGGCTTTGTTCGAATGTTTTTGACTTTCATTTGATTTAATTAGCTTTGTAGAATGCATTTGACTTTCATTTGATTCAAATAGCTTTGTCTGAATGTGATTGACTTTCATTTGATTTAATTAGGTTTTTTTGGATATTTTTGACTTTAATTTGATTTAATTAGCTTTGTTGAATGCATTTGACTTTCATTTGATTCAAAAAGCTCTGTTTGAATGTGTTTAACTTACATTTCATTCAAATAGCTTTGTTTGAATGTGTTTAACTTTCAATTGATTCAATTAGCTTTGTAGATTAAATTTGACCTTAATTTGATTCAAAAAGATCTTTTTGAATGGGTTGACTTTTATTTGATTCAATTAGTTCATTTTGAATGTGTTCGTCTTTCATTTGATTCTATTAGGTTTGTTTGAATGTGTTTAAATTTCATTTGATTCAATTAGCTTTGTAGATTGCATTTGACTTTCATTTAATTCAAATAGCTTTGTTTGAATGTGTTTGACTTTCATTTGATTTATTTAGCTTTTTTATTTTTTTTTACTTTCATTTGATTTAAATTTATTTTTTAGATGTTTTTGACTTTCATTTGATTCAATTAGCTTTTTCGAATGCATTTGACTTTCATTTGATTCAAAGCTTTGTTTGAATGTGTTTGACTTTCATTGGTTTCAATTGGCTTTATTCGATTGTTTTTTACTTCCATTTGATTCAAATAGATTTTAGAATGCATTTGACTTTCATTTGATTCAAATAGCTTTGTTTGAAAGTGTCTGACTTTCATTTGATTTAATTAGGTTTTTTAGATTTTTTTGACTTTCATTTGATTCAATTAGCTTTGTTGAATGCATTTGACTTTCATTTGATTCAAAAAGCTCTGTTTGAATGTGTTTGACTTACATTTGATTCAATTAGCATTGTTTAAATGTGTTTGACTTTCATTTGATTCAATTAGCTCTGTTTGAATGTCTTTGACTTTCATTTGATTCAATTAGGTTTGTTTGAATGTGTTTTACTTTCATTTGATTCAATTAGCTTTGTTTAAAAGTGTTTGACTTTAATTTGATTCAATTGGCTTTATAGAATGCTTTTGACTTTCATTTGATTCAAATAGTTTTGTTTGAATGTGTTTGACCTTTTAATTTGAATTTTTTAGATGTTTTTCCTTTCATTTGATTCAATTAGATTTGTAGAATGCATTTGAATTTCATTTGATTCAAAAAGCTTTGTTTGAATGTGTTTGACTTTCATTCGATTCAATTGGCTTTGTCTGAATGTGTTTGTCTTTCATTTGATTTAATTAGATTTTTTTAAAATGTTTTTGACTTTTGATTGATTTAATTAGCTTTGTTGAATGCATTTGACTTTAATTTGATTCAAAAAGCTCTGTTTGAATGTGTTTGACTTACATTTGACCCAATCAGCTTTGTTTGAATGTGTTTGACTTTCATTTGATTCAATTAGCTTTGTTTGAATGTGTTTGACTTTCATTTGATTCAATTAGGTTTGTTTGAATGTGTTTGACTTTCATTTGATTCAATTGGCTTTTTTGGAATGTTTTTGACTTTCATTTGATTCAATTAGCTTTGTAGAAAGCATTTGACTTTCAATTGATTCAAATAGCTGTGTTTGAATGTGTTTGACTTTCATTTGATTCAATTAGCTCTATTTGAATGTGTTTGACTTTCATTTGATTCTATTAGGTTTGTTTGAATGTGTTTTACTATAATTTGATTCAATTAGCTTTGTTTAAATGTTTGACTTTCATTTGATTCAATTAGCTTTATAGAGTGCATTTGACTTTCATTTGATTCAATTAGCTCTGTTTGAATGTGTTCGTCTTTCATTTGATTCTATTAGGTTTGTTTGAATGCGTTTAACTTTCATTTGATTCAATTAGCTTTGTAGATTGCATTTGACTTTCATTTAATTCAAATAGCTTTGTTTGAATATGTTTGACTTTCATTTGATTTAATTAGCTTTTTTTATTGTTTTGACTTTCATTTGATTTAATTAGATTTTTTTACATGTTTTTGACTTTCATTTGATTTAATTAGCTTTTTTTTATTGTTGACTTTCATTTGATTTAATTTTTTTACATGTTTTTGACTTTCATTTGATTTAATTAGCTTTGTTGAATGCATTTGACTTTCATTTGATTCAAAAAGCTTGTTAGAATGTGTTTGACTTTCATTGGATTTATTTGGCTTTGTTCGAATGTTTTTTACTTCCATTTGATTCAATTAGATTTGTAGAATGCATTTGACTTTCATTCGATTCAAATAGCTTTGTCTGAATGTGTTTGACTTTCATTTGATTTAATTAGGTTTTTTAGATGTTTTTTTACTTTCATTTCATTCAATTAGCTTTGTTAAATGCATTTGACTTTTATTTGATTCAAAAAGCTCTGTTTGGATGTGTTTGACTTACATTTGATTCAATTACCTTTGTTTGAATGTGTTTGACTTTCATTTGATTCAATTAGCTCTGTTTGAATATCTTTGACTTTCATTTGATTCAATTAGGTTTGTTTGAATGTGTTTTACTTTCATTTGATTCAATTAGCTTTGTTTGAATGTGTTTGACTTTCATTTAATTCAATTAGATTTATAGAATGCTTTGACTTTCACTTGATTCAAATAGTTTAATGTTTGACTTTCAGTTTATTCAATTAACACTGTTTGAATGTGTTTGACTTTCAATTGATTCATATAGGTTTGTTTGAATGTGTTTGACTTTCATTTGATTCAATTGGCTTTGTTCAAATGTTTTTTACTTTCATTTGATTCAATTAGATTTGTAGAATGCATTTGACTTTCATTTGATTCAAATAGCTTTGTCTGAATGTGTTTGACTTTCATTTGATTTAATTGGATTTTTTTAGATGTTTTTGACTTTCATTTTTATTCAATGACCTTTGTTGAATGCATTTTACTTTCATTTGATTCAAAAAGCTTTGTTTGAATGTATTTGACTTACATTTGATTCAATTAGCTTTGTTTGAATGTGTTTGACTTTCATTTGATTTGATTAGCTTTGCAGATTGCATTTGACCTTCATTTGATTCAAAAAACTCTTTTGAATGTGTTTGACTTTCATTTGATTCAATTAGCTCTTTTTGAATGTGTTTGACTTTCATTTGATTCAATTAGGTTTGTTTTAATGTGTTTTACTTTCATTTGATTCAATTAGCTTTGTTTGAATGTGTTTGACTTTCATTTGATTCAATTAGGTTTGTTTGAATGTGTTTGACTTTCATTTGATTCAATTGGCTTTGTTCAAATGTTTTTTACTTTCATTTGATTCAATTAGATTTGTAGAATGCATTGGACTTTCATTTGATTCAAATAGCTTTGTCTGAATGTGTTTGACTTTCATTTGATTTAATTAGATTTTTTTAGTTGTTTTTGACTTCATTTGATTCAATGAGCTTTGTTGAATGCATTTGACTTTCATTTGATTCAAAAAGCTTTGTTTGAATGTATTTGACTTACATTTGATTCAATTAGCTTTGTTTGAATGTGTTTGACTTTCATTTGACTAGCTTTGAAGATTGCATTTGACCTTCATTTGATTCAAAAAACTCTTTTTGAATGTGTTTGACTTTCATTTGATTCAATTAGCTCTGTTTGAATGTGTTTGACTTTCATTTGATTCAATTAGGTTTGTTTTAATGTGTTTTACTTTCATTTGATTCAATTAGCTTTGTTTGAATGTGTTTGACTTTCATTTGATTCAATTAGGTTTGTTTGAATGTGTTTGACTTTCATTTGATTCAATTGGCTTTTTCAAATGTTTTTTACTTTCATTTGATTCAATTAGATTTGTAGAATGCATTTGACTTTCATTTGATTCAAATAGCTTTGTCTGAATGTGTTTGACTTTCATTTGATTTAATTGGATTTTTTTAGATGTTTTTGACTTTCATTTTATTCAATGACCTTTGTTGAACGCATTTGACTTTCATTTGATTCAAAAAGCTTTGTTTGAATGTATTTGACTTACATTTGATTCAATTAGCTTTGTTTGAATGTGTTTGACTTTCATTTGATTTGAGCTTTGCAGATTGCATTTGGCCTTCATTTGATTCAAAAAACTCTTTTTGAATGTGTTTGACTTTCATTTGATTCAATTAGCTCTGTTTGAATGTGTTTGACTTTCATTTGATTCAATTAGGTTTGTTTTAATGTGTTTTACTTTCATTTGATTCAATTAGCTTTGTTTGAATGTGTTTGACTTTCATTTGATTCTTGAATGTGTTTGACTTTCATTTGATTCAATTGGCTTTGTTCAAATGTTTTTACTTTCATTTGATTCAATTAGATTTGTAGAATGCATAGGACTTTCATTTGATTCAAATAGCTTTTTCTGAATGTGTTTGACTTTCATTTGATTTAATTAGATTTTTTTTAGTTGTTTTTACTTTCATTTGATTCAATGAGCTTTGTTGAATGTTTTTTACTTTCATTTGATTCAAAAAGCTTTTTTGAATGTATTTGACTTACATTTGATTCAATTAGCTTTGTTTGAATGTGTTTGACTTTCATTTGATTTGGTTAGCTTTGCAGATTGCATTTGACCTTCAATTGATTCAAAAAACTTTTTGAATGTGTTTGACTTTCATTTGATTCAATTAGCTCTGTTTGAATGTGTTTGACTTTGATTTGATTCAATTAGGTTTGTTTTAATGTGTTTTACTTTCATTTGATTCAATTAGCTTTGTTTGAATGTGTTTGACTTTCGTTTGATTCAATTAGCTTTATAGAATGCATTTGACTTTCATTTGATTCAAATAGTTTTGTTTGAATGTGTTTGACCTTTTATTGATTTAATTTGAATTTTTTAGATGTTTTTTAATTTCATTTTAATTCAATTAGATTTGTAGAATGCATATGACTTTCAGTTGATACAAATAGCTTTGTCTGAATGTGTTTGACTTTCATTTGTTTTAATTAGATTTTTTTAGATGTTTTTGACTTTCGTTTGAATCAATTAGCTTTGTTGAACACATTTGACTTTCATTTTATTCAAAAAGCTCTATTTGAATGTGTTTGACTTAAGTTTTATCCAATTAGCTTTGTTTCAATGTGTTTGACTTTCATTTGATTCAATTAGCTTTGTAGATTGCGTTTGACCTTCATTTGATTCAAAAAGCTCTTTTTGAATGTGTTTGACTTTCATTTTATTTAATTAGCTCTTTTGAATGATTTTGACTTTCATTTGATTCAATTAGGTTTGTTTGATTTGACTTTCATTTGATTCAATTGGCTTTGTTCGAATGTTTGACTTTCATTTGATTTAAGCTTTGTAGAATGCATTTGACTTTCATTTGATTCAAATAGCTTTGTCTGAATGTGATTGACTTTCATTTGATTTAATTAGGTTTTTTTTGGATATTTTTTACTTTAATTTGATTCAATTAGCTTTGTTGAATGCATTTGACTTTCATTTGATTCAAAAAGCTTGTTTGAATGTGTTTGACTTACATTTCATTCAATAGCTTTGTTTGAATGTGTTTAACTTTCAATTGATTCAATTAGCTTTGTAGATTGCATTTGACTTTCATTTAATTCGAATAGCTTTGTTTGAATGTGTTTGACTTTCATTTGATTTAATTAGCTTTTTTTTTTTGACTTTCATTTGATTTAATTAGATTTTTTTAGATGTTTTTGACTTTCATTTGATTCAATTAGCTTTTTTGAATGCATTTGACTTTCATTTGATTCAAAGCTTTGTTTGAATGTGTTTGACTTTCATTGGTTTCAATTGGCTTTATTCGATTGTTTTTTACTTCATTTGATTCAAATAGATTTGTAGAATGCATTTGACTTTCATTTGATTCAAATAGCTTTGTTTAAATGTGTTTGACTTTCATTTGATTTAATTAGGTTTTTTTAGTTTTTTTGACTTTCATTTGATTCAATTAGCTTTGTTGAATGCATTTGACTTTCATTTGATTCAAAAAGCTCTTTTTGAATGTGTTTGACTTACATTTGATTCAATTAGCTTTGTTTAAATGTGTTTGACTTTCATTTGATTCAATTAGCTCTTTGAATGTCTTTGACTTTCATTTGATTCAATTAGGTTTTTTGAATGTGTTTTACTTTCATTTGATTCAATTAGCTTTGTTTGAAAGTGTTTGACTTTAATTTGATTCAATTGGCTTTATAGAATGCTTTTGACTTTCGTTTGATTCAAATAGTTTTGTTTGAATGTGTTTGACCTTTTATTGATTTAATTTGAATTTTTTAGAAGTTTTTCCTTTCATTTGATTCAATTAGATTTGTAGAATGCATTTGAATTTCATTTGATTCAAATAGCTTTGTCTGAATGTGTTTGTCTTTCATTTGATTTAATTAGATTTTTTTTAAATGTTTTTGACTTTTGTTTGATTCAATTAGCTTTGTTGAATGCATTTGACCTTAAATTGATTCAAAAGCTCTGTTTGAATGTGTTTGACTTACATTTGATCTAATCAGCTTTTTTTGAATGTGTTTGACTTTCATTTGATTTAATTAGCTTTGTTTGAATGTTGACTTTCATTTGATTCTTTGTTTGAATGTGTTTGACTTTCATTTGATTCAATTGGCTTTTTTGGAATGTTTTTGACTTTCATTTGATTCAATTAGCTTTGTAGAAAGCATTTGACTTTCAATTGATTCAAATAGCTGTGTTTGAATGTGTTTGACTTTCATTTGATTCAATTAGCTCTGTTTGAATGTTTTGACTTTCATTTGATTCTATTAGGTTTGTTTGAATGTGTTTTACATTTGATTCAATTAGCTTTTAGAATGCATTTGACTTTCATTTGATTCCTTTCATTTGATTCAATTGGCTTTGTTGAATGTTTTTGACTTTCATTTGATTCAAAAAATGTGTTTGACTTTTGATTCAATTTTTGTTGAATGTGTTTGAATTTCATTTGATTCAATTAGCTCTGTTTGAATATCTTTGACTTTCATTTGATTCAATTAGGTTTGTTTGAATGTGTTTACTTTCATTTGATCAATTAGCTTTGTTTGAATGTGTTTGACTTTCATTTAATTCAATTAGATTTATAGAATGCTTTTGAATTTCACTTGATTCAAATAGTTTAATGTGTTTGACTTTCATTTTATTCAATTTGTTTGAATGTGTTTGACTTTCATTTGATTCAATTGGCTTTGTTCAAATGTTTTTTACTTTCATTTGATTCAATTAGATTTGTAGAATGCATTTGACTTTCATTTGATTCAAATAGCTTTGTTTGAATGTGTTTTACTTTCATTTGATTTAATTGGATTTTTTTAGATGTTTTTGACTTTCATTTGATTCAATGCTTTGTTGAATGCATTTGACTTTCATTTGATTCAAAAAGCTTTGTTTGAATGTATTTGACTTCATTTGATTCAATTAGCTTTGTTTGAATGTGTTTGACTTTCATTTGATTTGATTAGCTTTGCAGATTGCATTTGACCTTCATTTGATTCAAAAAATTCTTTTGAAATTGTTTGACTTTCATTTGATTCAATTAGCTCTGTTTGAATGTGTTTGACTTTCATTTGATTCAATTAGGTTTGTTTAATGTGTTTTACTTTCATTTGATTCAATTAGCTTTGTTTGAATGTGTTTGACTTTCATTTGATTCAATTAGGTTTGTTTTGAATGTGTTTGACTTTCATTTGATTCAATTGGCTTTGTTCAAATGTTTTTTACTTTCATTTGATTCAATTAGATTTGTAGAATGCATTGACTTTCATTTGATTCAAATAGCTTTGTCTGAATGTGTTTGACTTTCATTTGATTTAATTAGATTTTTTTAGTTGTTTTTGACTTTCATTTGATTCAATGAGCTTTGTTGAATGCATTTGACTTTCATTTGATTCAAAAAGCTTTGTTTGAATGTATTTGACTTACATTTGATTCAATTAGCTTTGTTTGAATGTGTTTAGACTTTCATTTGATTTGATTAGCTTTGCAGATTGCATTTGACCTTCATTTGATTCAAAAAACTCTTTTTGAATGTGTTTCACTTTCATTTGATTCAATTAGTTTGTTTGAATGTTTGACTTTCATTTGATTCAATTAGGTTTGTTTGAATGTGTTTGACTTTCATTTGATTTAATTTTGTTTGATTTAATTTTTTTTTGTTTTGACTTTCATTTGATTCAATTAGCTTTTTGAATGCATTTGACTTTCATTTGATTCAAAGCTTTGTTTGAATGTGTTTGACTTTCATTTTTCAATTGCTTTATTCTTACTTCATTTGATTCAAATAGATTTTAGAATGCATTTGACTTTCATTTGATTCAAATAGCTTTGTTTGAATGTGTTTGACTTTCATTTGATTTAATTAGCTTTTTTTACTTTTGACTTTCATTTGATTCAATTAGCTTTTTGAATGCATTTGACTTTCATTTGATTCAAAGCTTTGTTTGAATGTGTTTGACTTTCATTGGTTTCAATTGGCTTTATTCGATTGTTTTTTACTTCCATTTGATTCAAATAGATTTGTAGAATGCATTTGACTTTCATTTGATTCAAATAGCTTTGTTTGAATGTGTTTGACTTTCAATTGATTTAATTAGGTTTTTTAAGATTTTTTGACTTTCATTTGATTCAATTAGCTTTATTGAATGCATTTGACTTTCATTTGATTCAAAAAGCTCTGTTTGAATGTGTTTGACTTACATTTGATTCAATTAGCTTTGAATGTGTTTGACTTTCATTTGATTCAATTATTGAATTTGACTTTCATTTTCAATTAGGTTTGTTTGAATGTGTTTTACTTTCTTTTGATTCAATTAGCTTTTTTGAAAGTGTTTGACTTTATTTGATTCAATTTATAGAATGCTTTGACTTTCGTTTGATTCAAATAGTTTTGTTTGAATGTGTTTGACCTTTTATTGATTTAATTTGAATTTTTAGATGTTTTTCCTTTCATTTGATTCAATTAGATTTGTAGAATGCATTTGAATTTCATTTGATTCAAATAGCTTTGTCTGAATGTGTTTGTCTTTCATTTGATTTAATTAGATTTTTTTAATGTTTTTGACTTTCGTTTGATTCAATTAGCTTTGTTGAATGCATTTGACTTTCATTTGATTCAAAAAGCTTTGTTTGAATGTATTTGACTTACATTTGATTCAATTAGCTTTGTTTGAATGTGTTTGACTTTCATTTGATTTGATTAGCTTTGCAGATTGCATTTGACCTTCATTTGATTCAAAAAACTCTTTTTGAATGTGTTTGACTTTCCTTTGATTCAATTAGCTCTGTTTGAATGTGTTTGACTTTCATTTGATTCAATTAGGTTTGTTTTAATGTGTTTACTTTCATTTGATTCAATTAGCTTTGTTGAATGTGTTTGACTTTCATTTGATTCAATTAGGTTTGTTTGAATGTGTTTGACTTTCATTTGATTCAATTAGGTTTGTTTGAATGTGTTTGACTTTCATTTGATTTAATTAGATTTTTTTAGTTGTTTTTACATTCATTTGATTCAATGAGCTTTGTTGAATGCATTTGACTTTCATTTGATTTAAAAAGCTTTGTTTGAATGTATTTGACTTACATTTGATTCAATTAGCTTTGTTTGAATGTGTTTAACTTTCATTTGATTTGATTAGCTTTGCAGATTGCATTTGACCTTCATTTGATTCAAAAAACTCTTTTTGAATGTGTTTGACTTTCATTTGATTCAATTAGCTCTGTTTGAATGTGTTTGACATTCATTTGATTCAATTAGGTTTGTTTTAATGTGTTTTACTTTCATTTGATTCAATTAGCTTTGTTTGAATGAGTTTGACTTTCATTTGATTCAATTAGCTTTATAGAATGCATTTGACTTTCATTTGATTCAAATAGTTTTGTTTGAATGTGTTTGACCTTTTATTGATTTAATTTGAATTTTTTAGTTGTTTTTTAATTTCATTTAATTCAATTAGATTTGTAGAATGCGTATGACTTTCAGTTGATACAAATAGCTTTGTATGAATGTGTTAGACTTTCATTTTTTTAATTAGATTTTTTTAGATGTTTTTGACTTTCGTTGGATTCAATTAGCTTTGTTGAACACATTTGACTTTCATTTTATTCAAAAAGCTCTATTTGAATGTGTTTGACTTAAGTTTTATCCAATTAGCTTTGTTTCAATGTGTTTGACTTTCATTTGATTCAATTAGCTTTGTAGATTGCGTTTGACCTTCATTTGATTCAAAAAGCTCTTTTTGTATGTGTTTGACTTTCATTTTATTTAATTAGCTGTTTGAATGATTTTGACTTTCATTTGATTCAATTAGGTTTGTTTGAATGTGTTTGACTTTCATTTGATTCAATTGGCTTTGTTCGAATGTTTTTGAGTTTCATTTGATTTAATTAGCTTTGTAGAATGCATTTGACTTTCATTTGATTCAAATAGCTTTGTCTGAATGTGATTGACTTTCATTTGATTTAATTAGGTTTTTTTTGGATATTTTTTATTTAATTTGATTCAATTAGCTTTGTTGAATGCATTTGACTTTCATTTGATTCAAAAAGCTCTGTTTGAATGTGTTTGACTTACATTTATTCAAATAGCTTTGTTTGAATGTGTTTGACTTTCATTTGATTTAATTAGCTTTTTTTTTTTATTTTTTTTTACTTTTATTTGATTTAATTAGATTTTTTAGATGTTTTTGACTTTCATTTGATTCAATTAGCTTTTTTGAATGCATTTGACTTTCATTTGATTCAAAGCTTTGTTTGAATGTGTTTGACTTTCATTGGTTTCAATTGGCTTTATTCGATTGTTTTTTACTTCCATTTGATTCAAATAGATTTGTAGAATGCATTTGACTTTCATTTGATTCAAATAGCTTTGTTTGAATGTGTTTGACTTTCATTTGATTTAATAGGTTTTTTAAGATTTTTTTGACTTTCATTTGATTCAATTAGCTTTGTTGAATGCATTTGACTTTCATTTGATTCAAAAAGCTCTGTTTGAATGTGTTTGACTTACATTTGATTCAATTAGCTTTGTTTAAATGTGTTTGACTTTCATTTGATTCAATTAGCTCTGTTTGAATGTCTTTGACTTTCATTTGATTCAATTAGGTTTGTTTGAATGTGTTTTACTTTCTTTTGATTCAATTAGCTTTGTTTGAAAGTGTTTGACTTTAATTTGATTCAATTGGCTTTATAGAATGCTTTTGACTTTCGTTTGATTCAAATAGTTTTGTTTGAATGTGTTTGACCTTTTATTGATTTAATTTGAATTTTTTAGATGTTTCCTTTCATTTGATTCAATTAGATTTGTAGAATGCATTTGAATTTCATTTGATTCAAATAGCTTTGTCTGAATGTGTTTGTCTTCATTTGATTTAATTAGATTTTTTTTTAATGTTTTTGACTTTCCGTTTGATTCAATTAGCTTTGTTGAATGCATTTGACTTTCATTTGATTCAAAAAGCTTTGTTTGAATGTATTTGACTTACATTTGATTCAATTAGCTTTGTTTGAATGTGTTTGACTTTCATTTGATTTGATTAGCTTTGCAGATTGCATTTGACCTTCATTTGATTAAAAAACTCTTTTTGAATGTGTTTGACTTTCCTTTGATTCAATTAGCTCTGTTTGAATGTGTTTGACTTTCATTTGATTCAATTAGGTTTGTTTTAATGTGTTTTACTTTCATTTGATTCAATTAGGTTTGTTTGAATGTGTTTGACTTTCTTTGATTCAATTAGGTTTGTTTGAATGTGTTTGACTTTCATTTGATTTAATTTAGATTTTTTAGTTGTTTTTGACATTCATTTGATTCAATGAGCTTTGTTGAATGCATTTGACTTTCATTTGATTTAAAAAGCTTTGTTTGAATGTATTTGACTTACATTTGATTCAATTAGCTTTGTTTGAATGTGTTTAACTTTCATTTGATTTGATTAGCTTTGCAGATTGCATTTGACCTTCATTTGATTCAAAAAACTCTTTTTGAATGTGTTTGACTTTCATTTGATTCAATTAGCTCTGTTTGAATGTGTTTGACATTCATTTGATTCAATTAGGTTTGTTTTAATGTGTTTTACTTTCATTTGATTCAATTAGCTTTGTTTCAATGTGTTTGACTTTCATTTGATTCAATTAGCTTTATAGAATGCATTTGACTTTCATTTGATTCAAATAGTTTTGTTTGAATGTGTTTGACCTTTTATTGATTTAATTTGAATTTTTTAGATGTTTTTTACTTTCATTTGATTCAATTAGATTTGTAGAATGCATATGACTTTCAGTTGATACAAATAGCTTTGTCTGAATGTGTTTGACTTTCATTTGATTTAATTAGATTTTTTTAGATGTTTTTGACTTTCGTTTGATTCAATTAGCTTTGTTGAACGCATTTGACTTTCATTTTATTCAAAAAGCTCTATTTGAATGTGTTTGACTTAAGTTTTATCCAATTAGCTTTGTTTCAATGTGTTTGACTTTCATTTGATTCAATTAGCTTTGTAGATTGCGTTTGATCTTCATTTGATTCAAAAAGCTCTTTTTGAATGTGTTTGACTTTTATTTTATTTAATTAGCTCTGTTTGAATGATTTTGACTTTCATTTGATTCAATTAGGTTTGTTTGAATGTGTTTGACTTTCATTTGATTCAATTGCTTTTGTTCGAATATTTTTGACTTTCATTTGATTTAATTAGCTTTGTAGAATGCATTTGACTTTCATTTGATTCAAATAGCTTTGTCTGAATGTGATTGACTTTCATTTGATTTAATTAGGTTTTTTTGGATATTTTTTACTTTAATTTGATTCAATTAGCTTTGTTGAATGCATTTGACTTTCATTTGATTCAAAAAGCTCTGTTTGAATGTGCTTGACTTACATTTCATTCAAATAGCTTTGTTTGAATGTGTTTAACTTTCAATTGATTCAATTAGCTTTGTAGATTAAATTTGACCTTAATTTGATTCAAAAAGATCTTTTTGAATGAGTTTGACTTTTATTTGATTCAATTAGCTCATTTTGAATGTGTTCGTCTTTCATTTGATTCTATTAGGTTTGTTTGAATGTGTTTAAATTTCTTTTAATTCAATTACCTTTGTAGATTGCATTTGACTTTCATTTAATTCAAATAGCTTTGTTTGAATGTGTTTGACTTTCATTTGATTTAATTAGCTTTTTTTTTTTTTTTTTACTTTCATTTGATTTAATTAGATTTTTTTAGATGTTTTTGACTTTCATTTGATTCAATTAGCTTATTTGAATGCATTTGACTTTCATTTGATTCAAAGCTTTGTTTGAATGTGTTTGACTTTCATTGGTTTCAATTGGCTTTATTCGATTGTTTTTTACTTCCATTTGATTCAAATAGATTTGTAGAATGCAATTGACTTTCATTTGATTCAAATAGCTTTGTTTGAATGTGTTTGACTTTCATTTGATTTAATTAGGTTTTTTTAGATTTTTTTGACTTTCATTTGATTCAATTAGCTTTGTTGAATGCATTTGACTTTCATTTGATTCAAAAAGCTCTGTTTGAATGTGTTTGACTTACATTTGATTCAATTAGCTTTGTTTAAATGTGTTTGACTTTCATTTGATTCAATTAGCTCTGTTTGAATGTCTTTGACTTTCATTTGATTCAATTAGGTTTGTTTGAATGTGTTTTACTTTCTTTTGATTCAATTAGCTTTGTTTGAAAGTGTTTGACTTTTAATTTGATTCAATTGGCTTTATAGAATGCTTTTGACTTTCGTTTGATTCAAATAGTTTTGTTTGAATGTGTTTGACCTTTTATTGATTTAATTTGAATTTTTAGATGTTTTTCCTTTCATTTGATTCAATTAGATTTGTAGAATGCATTTGAATTTCATTTGATTCAAATAGCTTTGTCTGAATGTGTTTGTCTTTCATTTGATTTAATTAGATTTTTTTAATGTTTTTGACTTTCGTTTGATTCAATTAGCTTTGTTGAATGCATTTGACCTTCATTTGATTCAAAAAACTCTTTTTGAATGTGTTTGACTTTCTTTGATTCAATTAGCTCTGTTTGAATGTGTTTGACTTTCATTTGATTCAATTAGGTTTGTTTTATTGTGTTTACTTTCATTTGATTCAATTAGCTTTGTTTGAATGTGTTTGACTTTCATTTGATTCAATTAGCTTTATAGAATGCATTTGACTTTCATTTGATTCAAATAGTTTTGTTTGAATGTGTTTGACCTTTTATTGATTTAATTTGAATTTTTTAGATGTTTTTTAATTTCATTTAATTCAATTAGATTTGTAGAATGCATATGACTTTCAGTTGATACAAATAGCTTTGTCTGAATGTGTTTGACTTTCATTTGTTTTAATTAGATTTTTTTAGATGTTTTTGACTTTCGTTTGAATCAATTAGCTTTGTTGAACACATTTGACTTTCATTTTATTCAAAAAGCTCTATTTGAATGTGTTTGACTTAAGTTTTATCCAATTAGCTTTGTTTCAATGTGTTTGACTTTCATTTGATTCAATTAGCTTTGTAGATTGCGTTTGACCTTCATTTGATTCAAAAAGCTCTTTTTGAATGTGTTTGACTTTCATTTTATTTAATTAGCTCTGTTTGAATGATTTTGACTTTCATTTGATTCAATTAGGTTTGTTTGATTGTGTTTGACTTTCATTTGATTCAATTGGCTTTGTTCGAATGTTTTTGAATTTCATTTGATTTAATTAGCTTTGTAGAATGCATTTGACTTTCATTTGATTCAAATAGCTTTGTCTGAATGTGATTGACTTTCATTTGATTTAATTAGGTTTTTTTGGATATTTTTTACTTTAATTTGATTCAATTAGCTTTGTTGAATGCATTTGACTTTCATTTGATTCAAAAAGCTCTGTTTGAATGTGTTTGACTTACATTTCATTCAAATAGCTTTGTTTGAATGTGTTTAACTTTCAATTGATTCAATTAGCTTTGTAGATTAAATTTGACCTTAATTTGATTCAAAAAGATCTTTTTGAATGGGTTTGACTTTTATTTGATTCAATTAGCTCATTTTGAATGTGTTCGTCTTTCATTTGATTCTATTAGGTTTGTTTGAATGTGTTTAAATTTTATTTGATTCAATTAGCTTTGTAGATTGCATTTGACTTTCATTTAATTCAAATAGCTTTGTTTGAATGTGTTTGACTTTCATTTGATTTAATTTGCTTTTTTTATTTTTTTGACTTTCATTTGATTTAATTAGATTTTTTTAGATTTTTGACTTTCATTTGATTCAATTAGCTTTTTTGAATGCATTTGACTTTCATTTGATTCAAAGCTTTGTTTGAATGTGTTTGACTTTCATTGGTTTCAATTGGCTTTATTCGATTGTTTTTACTTCCATTTGATTCAAATATATTTGTAGAATGCATTTGACTTTCATTTGATTCAAATAGCTTTGTTTGAATGTGTTTGACTTTCATTTGATTTAATTAGGTTTTTTTAGGTTTTTTTGACTTTCATTTGATTCAATTAGCTTTGTTGAATGCATTTGACTTTCATTTGATTCAAAAAGCTCTGTTTGAATGTGTTTGACTTACATTTGATTCAATTAGCTTTGTTTAAATGTGTTTGACTTTCATTTGATTCAATTAGCTCTGTTTTGAATGTCTTTGACTTTCATTTGATTCAATTAGGTTTGTTTGAATGTGTTTTACTTTCATTTGATTCAATTAGCTTTGTTTGAAAGTGTTTGACTTTAATTTGATTCAATTGGCTTTATAGAATGCTTTTGACTTTCGTTTGATTCAAATAGTTTTGTTTGAATGTGTTTGACCTTTTATTGATTTAATTTGAATTTTTTAGAAGTTTTTCCTTTCATTTGATTCAATTAGATTTGTAGAATGCATTTGAATTTCATTTGATTCAAATAGCTTTGTCTGAATGTGTTTGTCTTTCATTTGA
>NW_018743882.1:0-28173 GCF_001683475.1 Chenopodium quinoa | reverse complement strand
TACAATTCATCCAAATTTATGAGTAAATGATCAGACCAAGTGCGGATGTTTGAGGGGCGGATTCTAATACCGTGTTTTACACTGTATACAAGAATCATAAATTCATTCAAATTTTTACTCAACTTACAGATTATTTTAGGACAACTTTCTGGATGTTGATGAAGGGGACAGAGAAAGAGCTCAAATGTGGCAAGCCTTTTTCTAGGTATGGCTTCCCCCTTGGATACAAACATTGAGGTGGACTTGCTCCAAAGATGTTTAGCGGTTTACCCACATTTAGATCAAGTTGTTTAGGCGGCAATTGGGTCATTGGGATTAAATCACCTCAAACGGGTTATTTCCATGTAAACTCATTTGGACCTGGTCGAGTTGCTATGGGTCATCTTCGATTTTTGCCAGTATACAGCAAATATTAGAAACATTGATTATTAGGTCAGTTCAGATTAGGTCGAAGGATTTTGAGCCGGGTAATAGGTATGAGTCAGTTTTGCTAGGTTTATTACAAAACCGTTATAAGTTTAGTATATGCCCTATTTAAGATACCTTTGAAAAAAACCCAAAATAAGTTCAAAGTAATTCTAATAATGGTTAATGTTTTCCGATAAGATATTTTAATACTTCGTAAGTTAAAGCAAAATACATTATGTGCATGAATCAATTATCAGCAGTTGAGCACTCAGGAAACACAAATTGGGGCAACGGGCGGTTGTCAAGACTTTGCTGCCTCTTATGTAAAATTGTAAACTCCTTGAAGCATGGGGAATTTTACATAATAATCATATCCGCAAATATCCCGTTTATACTCCTATTCATATTTAAGTATGATAATACTATGTATAAATACATATTATAAAAGATTATCAAAATGCTATTTTGAAATTATTTTATATCAAGAGGAATCAACATGCATGATCTATTTACCACAAAATCATAATATTGAAAGGTTTTTTTCTCCTTGAATTTCAAATGGGACAAACGCTAAATATATAGAGAAAGTAATTAATTAATTAATTGTCAGAAACAACAAATCAAACAAACGTTTGGGTTATGACACTACTTAGATCAAGTGGATGTTCTTAATAATATTCTTTTCTATTGGTAATTATATCATTATGTGGGATGTAAGTTGACTTAGATCTTCACTAATCAACTCACCATCTTCTACGTTTCTTCTATCACCATTAAATAAATAAATAATTAAAATGTACAAGTAGTAAATAAATTAAAAAAATAATAAAATATCAATTCTGTCGTTATTAAGTCGAGGTATTATACTGTTTTGACCGTTAACTCCGGTAGTATTACCATGTCTCATGTATGTGGCACTAATTCACTAGATTCTCTACTAGTTAAGTACTCCGTATCTCTTAGGAGAACTTTTAGGTGGTGTTACATTAATCTATAAGACCTAGAATATAGGCTGGTAGAATGTGCCGCATGTTATAAGGTTAGTTATATTCACTCTTTATACTCCGAAGTAATTATGATGATTTCAAGAAAAATGTTTAATATATGATCCAATGCGATGTACTACTACAGAGAACAAAAATCACCAAACACAATCGAACTCTCATAAACTACTTGAATTATTTTAGTAGATGGTGAGTTTGATTGTGGTGGGAGCCTGGGAGGCAATGAATTAAGTAGTAGGCAATAGTGCCGATAGTATGACATTGATGTGTGTATATAGTTATGGAACTTGTCGATTTAGTTGTAAAGGAGTTGAATGATTGAATTAATCGAGAAAGAGGCTGAATGATTATATAGTTAAAAAAAAAGAGGTCGAATAATAGAATTAGTCTAGACAGAGGTCGATTGATTGAATTATTGATAAATCGAAAAAGTCAAAATTATACTCCATAATCTGAATTAGAAACTCTTTATAAGGATTATCAGAGAAAGGCCCTAATCAAGGTCAATGACAGTAGGAGAGATAATCAAGTAAATCAACTTGTGCACAAGTCAAATTCTGTTCCATTTAAAAATCATAATGTAATAAAATTAGCCAACGAACTTTATAAGTTAATCATCTCTTACATATTATTCTACATGAGACAATATCTCTCTTACACACGAAAAATTTTCAACATTGATTACTTAATTTTCAAGATCAATTCACATATTACTGCCTCAAAACCATTAACTGTCTTTCCAATGGTATAGATATTTAAGATACATTTTCTAAACAATAATACTTAGTATAAAGATTAACTTGTCATGTAATGTATGTTCTCAAGGAAAAATATTAATCTAATTCTACTTATTAAGAGCTAAAACAGTTACCACATGTGCTTTCATGTGAAAAGACTACGCGATTTTAGCTCAAAGGTACCATTTCCTACCAAACCGGTCAACAATAAACGGTCCAAGCCGCAACACACTACCATATTTTACTTGATTGATTCGTATTTGTTTTTGTGTGCAGAAATACAACCAACTTTGGTCAAAACCCGTGAATGAGTGAAGAATCATCGACTAAAACTAAAATTAAATAGAGTAACATAATACGGAGCAAACACCAAGAAGCATATACATTTACGTTAAAAAGTATTACTCCATATGTAAAGTGTTATAAAATGTAATCCATATTATGTAATGTGAATTCGTAGAATGGAAACCTATGAATGAGTGAAGAATCTCAATGTCATTGGTTTTGCCTAAGAATGTGAATTCGTATAATGAAAACCTGTAAAGTGTTATAAAATTAAGGTTGAATTTTGTTTCATCATTGTCATTGTTTTTACAATTCTTACAAACTAGAGAATCGTCAGGCCAGTTATTAGTAACGTGAATTGATAATGTAAAATTTTAACAAAATATAACAAGGGTGACCAAAAATTACTATTATGTTTGAAATTTTAAATTGGCTCCTTGTTTCTAAGCGAGGGGATTTAGGAGGTATTAAGGTACGTATTGATATTGGAGACCACCTCCTAATTTCATGGATTTGATAAACATATTATAGATTCTTTTGAATTATCCTTGCCTCTAGATATTAAGAAGTAATGATACTTACCATTTTACAATTCTCCAAATAACCTTACTCTAAATGAAAGGGGGATAGAAGATTATAAAAAAAAAAAAAAAAAAAAAACAAGAATAGTGATAAAGAGATGAATATGTAGCTCTGTTAAATAATACCACTTCTAGTTTATACTGGTATATTTTACAATAATAATAACAGGGAAACTTTTCCCTTAGCTTATTTGAGTTTTGAATCGCCAAGTTATGCTAGAAGAATATAAAATTTGGTACTATAAGATTTTTTTTTTTTTTTTTTTTTTTTTTTTTTTGTGTGTGTGATTAATGGATAGAAATTAAAAGGCTTAGTTAATTATGGTAATTTTAAAATATCACTTATTTTAACTTGTAAAACAACTCTAAGATAACATGATTTCCAACCAGAGATTAATACTATGTTAGGAAACAGTAATAATATTATTTTAACGGATATTAACTAGCTTAATTAATTAAAAATCTAGAGATGGTACGTGAAAGAAAATCACGTCTTATTATTTGCCCTTCGTAATTTACTTCTACCAAAAAAGTAGTGTTACTTTTTTTCCCGGCTATTTCACCAAATGCGACTGAGCACTTTAATAATTCACCAAATGCTATCGGATTTTTCAAAATTCACCAAATGCCACTGACAATCAGTATAATGTCATGTAATGCCATTAATGAGGTCTGGCCGTTAGTTTTCCGTTACTATAATTCTTAATTCACCAAATGCCACTGACTAATTTAAAACTTTCATGAAATGCCATTACTATGTAAATTATTACACAATGTACCTCTAAACTAATGATTTATAACGGCTAGTTAGTTTCACCATTTTTGAATTTTTTTGGGGTAAACTAGCCGTTACACCTAATTTCTATTTGACACTGAGAACACACATAGCAGCCCTTTATTTGCATAATCATGAGTTTGATATCAAACACATCCTCCTCAATACATGAGTATGCATATGTAAGAGTTCCAAACAAATTTTTGCAATTGTGGTAGAAAATATGCAATTAGAAGCTTGGAGTCAACATCTAATCCACAAAGGCTTTATTACAAGTATATTCATGTAATAGCTTCAAATGGTGTAAAGTTATCAGTCGGAAGAAGGTCAAATTAGGGGAAGTTGTTATGAAAGGGATGGGTCAGGACATAGCAATTTGCATGATGAATTGAAGCAATTGAAGAAGAAAGTGAAGCAGCAGCAAAAAGTTCTCAATTCTGTTATGAAATTAGGTGTACAGATGTGTGTAACAGTTGTGATTGTAATGATGAAGTGAACTATTGTAATTGCAATGAAATTAATAACGTGGGAAATTGAACATTCATTTGAGCATAATTGCTTCCTGTTTAAATTGTGTTCGAAAAAATTTTCTTTCTTGTTTACATCAGATGCCCAAAAAATGCAGAGAATATGTTAAAAAAAAACCATACAACACAGCACATAGTTGACTTTTAATGTTCAAAAACTAGATTCCATATACAATTTTGCTGTGCATTCAAAAGGAGAGGGGTTTGGACTTCATGCAACTTTCTTTGCTCTCTTCTTGGTGTTTGAAGTGCTTGCTTCAGTTGCTGCATTCCTTTTCTTTGTTGCACATGTCAAAATGTTGTGGCCCAACTCATTGCATAAGCTGCACTTAACTGCGCTATGCCTCTTCCCTTTCCTTGCGTCATTTGGCCCTCTTCTTCTCTACTTTTTTGGTCTACCTGCAGATCTTTTCACCAGTGGTGGAAGTATGTCAGGGAGGCTGAATGATGGCTGTGACTTGGGTCAGGCATTGGGTGCATATGATCTGCATAAGTGCTTTTGTATGCCCTTCCTTTGAAATAAGGAGATACAAATTCTTCAGGTTGTAGCCTTTGGTGGTAAATCACCTCAGCACATGTTTGCATGAGATCCCTGAATGTTGCCACTTCCCACAACCACAAGTTCCAGTCCCTAGCTTGATAGGAAAATGCACATGTTGGTCCCTCACCTCAAACTCATCACCACCACATGGTGTTGTATAGCAGAACCTAGACTCATCTGATCTTGTTTGCAGGATCTTGGTTGCATACACAATTAGCTCCCTATCCCCCATGGCTCTTGCTTTAACAAACCTTGGAGCCATCCTCTTCATGCACCATTGCCTAATAGCTGAAAATTGGAAACCATTTATAGGTCAGCAAGACAACAAATGCGTTGTAGCATACAATAACAAAGCATAATTGTATTTGATTACCTTTCAAGAAGTTTTAGAACAGGTAGATCTCTGTATGGCTTGGTGCAGGAGTTGAATGATTCAACAAAATTGGTTGTGTTATGATCACAACAAAGTGTTGTATCAAACTGATGCCTTGACCAAACCTCAGTGCAATTCTCCAAGTTCTCAACAACTTTTGGATTGTAGTCATGAATCTTTTCCATAGCTTTATTAAACACATATACATAGTATGCATCAGCTGCAATCCAAAAGAGCTTGTGAAAAGTTGTTCCACTAAATCCATTGTTCTTGCAGTTCATGTACAAGTGCTGACAGCAGATTCTTCTAGTTGCTCTAGGGAATGATTCATGAACTGCTGCATCAACCCCCTACATGAACATATTACAAGTTTAGAAGCTAAAATGTGCATGAAATTGTTAAAAATGAACTAGATTTTAAGTGAACGAATGCTTATCTTCATCCTGTCAGAAATAAAGGTCCAATCATCTCTGTTGCAGCCCTCCTTCTCAAAAAGACATTTCAAATTCCTCATAAAATAACCCCAAGTGTCAATACTCTCTGTATCAACTATGCCATAAGCAATCACAAAAATCTCATTGTTCCCATCAATTCCAACTGCTATTAACAAAATGCCCTTAAAATATCCCCTGAGATGGGCCATCAATGTCAGTAATTGGTCTACAACCTGTCAAAAAACCCTAACTTGGGCAGCAAAAAAAAAAAAAAAAAAAGCAAGCTTTGAATCTAGGTTGCACATTTGCAGAACCTTGTGTCCATGTCACTAGAGCATAATTCCCTGGGTTAGTTTGTTTCACCATCTTAGCATACCTAAGAAGAAGGGAGTAGGTTTCTCCAAAACCACCATGTATAATCTCCTTTGCCATAGCTTTCACCTTGTAAAACAACCTTTTTTTTTTAACTTGAATCCTAAACCTTTCCATACAGATACTTTGTAATAACTCAACTAGAATGTCAGGGTTGGCTTGAATATCTTACGGTAAATGTCTGCAAAGCCAATCAGAACTCACAACAGGGTTAATCTCCAGCCTACCATAAGTTGTATGCTCTTCTGTCAGTGTCTTGATTGTGCAGCTAACTTTATCAGTCATTGTAGAAGCATGAGATCTCCAATTGCATGAATCTATAGCACATCTTGTTATATACCTCTATGTGTCACTCTTTTCACAAAGACACCAAACCCTTCCTGTATACAGTAATCCTTAAATACATCAATGAATGATTCTCTGTCTACAAAGATCAACCAGGGCTCTAGTTTAATGGCTCCAAATTCATTCTTATAAGTCTTGTCCATAGTTGAACTCCCATCAAGGTAATCCTCATGAATGTCATCATATATGAATGTCATCATATAAGCATTCAAATTCTTTCTCATCCTCTATGAAGTCAACAAGATCAGCATCATCACCATCTAGTTCACTGCCAGATTTTATGTAATCATCATCCTCATTGTCATCATCACCCGATCTATAATCCTCAGAACTGTCATCACTTGTCTCAACCCTAGCTGGTGACCTCCTATTCTTCCTGATCTCCTTAGTTTGACAGGTTGCTCCTTACTTCCCTAAGCAACCTTTTTTCCAGCATTCTTTTTTGTTCTAAATCCTAAGGGTCTAGATTTACCCCCTTCTTGGGTTTATCAGGACAGGCAGTTGTAGGTTCTGCTGTAGATGGGATTGTTGAAGGTGGTACTGTTTATGGTGGGGCTGTTTTAAGGTTTGGAGAAGGTTGTGGTGTTTGTGGTGGGGTTGTTTCAGGGTTTAGAGAAGGTTTTGGTGTTCTAACAGATGCATCAGGAGGTGGTGGTGTCTTTTCTGGTTCAACAGTTGTTGGTTTTGTTTTTGCTGTGGTTTTTCTTTTCCTAGGTGTCATTTTCTTTCTAACAGTTTTTGTTCTAGCCTAGTTAAGAGGAGAAGTGGGTTGAGAATGTTTAGTGGAGTTGAGGGTTGAAAGTTATTTTCTAGCTGAGAACGGGATGGGCCTGGGAAAACCTCATCAGCTACTAGAGTATTAAACACTCTTACATACTTAATTCCTGAGTCCTCAACAACAGCCACAGGAACTTCTACAGCAACAGTGTAAGCTTCTTGTTGAGCAAGCTCCCTCTTCTTCAGCTAACCTCTTATTTTTTTTCCTGCTCTAACCTATCCCTCTCAGCTTTCTGCTGTATCCTTCTTTGCCAACTAGCTTCAGCATCCTTAAACACCAAACCGGGACTTTCCTTTTCCTCTAACCATACCTCTATTGTTTCCTTACCCACATTCCATTCCCACATTTTCAACATATCACCATCAACACATATATCCAATTTCTATTAGTTCTAGGTTTGTTAACAAGCAAAGCAAAGTATTTAGGGAGGTACACATTTTGCTTCACAGAGTCCTCAAACATAAACTCATACAAATCCATTAAACTAGTCCGGTCTGTATCATCAATCAACACATCAAAACCACCATCTCTATAATGGACATCCAGCCACACTTTACTCATCCAATCAACAAAAATTAACAAGTTACCCAACACACACATAATTCACATCCACACACGCACACATGCCAAATCACATTTCATTCTAATAGTCCAAAAATCTCATTTGAATGAACCAAAATCAGAGAAAAGTGTAACCCTAACATACAAATAAAGACATTTGCCAAAGTCAAACCCATAATTCAGTGAAATAACATGATTTTTAAACATTAAATCACAACATTCAACTCAACCAATCGTTCCATATTAATCATTTCAAAAACACCATGACCTTAATTCGATTATTGAAAAATAATAGCAAAATCAGTACTCGAATTAAAGATCGATGGACATAGTGTTACCTTGCGTGCTAGTTTGGAACCGTTAGAACACTTTGCTTCGAGTCACTACCACTGCTCCCCTTCCTTGCGAACAACGACTTCAATTCCCCCAAATACAACCACAGTTACTACTTCCTGCTACTTGCGATTGCTGATCATATTTTAGACTTAGAGCAAGTTTCTTCCTTGATCGATTTGCATGGTTGACTGATGAAGACTTTGCATGAAGAACAGAGAAGGTTGAGACGATGAAGACTTTGAGACCTCAATTTTTTATTTTTTTAAGTTATTAGGTCAATTCAGGAGTTGACTTTATGGCGCCATTAAACACAATAAGGGCAAAATCGTCAATTCGCAATTAACGGAGAACTAACGACCATACTTCATTAATGGCATGACATGACATTATCTTGTTTGTCAGTGGCATATGGTGAATTTTGAAAACCCCAATGACATTTTGGTGGAATAACTGTTTTTTTTTTTTTTTTTTTTTTTTTTTTGGAATTTGAAAGAAAAAGTAGTGTTACTTTTGTTATACCAAATAAAACCATTTTTTCCTTAAAAAAAAAAAAAAAAATCCATTTTGTAACCTGGGCCGGGAGGACATGTGAGAGGTTCCGGCCCGATAGGCCCTTCTCCTTACCAACCAAAAAAAAAAAAAAAAAAAATTTGTTACTTTGTAGACTTTGGGCCACGAATTGTTATTGCAGTTGCCACAAATCATGGTGAACTAAACTGAAGGTAAAGAATCACTAGCCAAAGTTCAAAGTCATTTGTTAGGCTTTTTATACGGTATTAAAAAAATAAGTGTTCACTTACTGATAAATTGGGCCTACACCAATATCTTGGTTCCATCTCGGCCCATATAACTAGTACGAAGTAATTTATAATTACACACATACTAAGGAATTCAAGTTCAAAGTTAGATCGTAAACATAGTGAATAGTGTGTGTCACTACTAACTAAACTCTCTCCGTTTTTAAATACTTGCTCCATTTTTTCATGCGTGGAGTTTTAGGAGAAATTGGAGAAAGTAATACAATATGGGCGTAGTGGGGTAGGTGAAAGAATAAAAAATTGTAAAAAGCAAAAGTAGTGAAGAGAATTGGAGGAGAGAATATAAAATTAATAAAATATTTATTTATGTTGGGTCCACTAGTTGAGAGAAATGAATTAAATATTATAAAAACTTTTCAAATAAGAAAATGGAGCAAGTATTTAAAAAACGGCCAAAAATAAAAAGTAAAATAAGTATTTAAAAACGGAGGGAGTACAAAATATGGAGTACGGTTACTCAAAAAAAAAAAAAAATGAAGAAAGTATGGAGTACGGACTACAAAGTAGAGTTGAATATATACTCAAAGGTAATTTCTCCGTCTCGTATTGATGTTCTGATTTTTTTTCAATAGGGTGCTTAACAATAATGTTCTCGTAACTACATTATAAATTTTAACCCTGTCAAGCAAATTTATTTCCTAAATTAATCTTGTCATTATTTTGATTTTCCACTTCATCCCCATGTCTCAAGAAATTTATATTAACATTTTTCAAGGGTATTATTTGTTCATTTCGATGATTATTGATAAAAAGGAAATACAAGTTTATCTTTGTGATAAACGGACAAAAGTGTAATTTTTGCGATGAAAATGGGTAAAACTGCTACTTGAGGTAGCGGTTTTGCCTTGAAACTGCTACTTGAGATATCGGTTTTGCCTTAAAACCGCTAGTTGAGGTAGCGGTTTTACTTCGTAATAAACGAAATTTGTTTATCACGGAGATTAACTGGGGAAGCCTTATTGATAAAATGAGCAAACAAATACACTTGGGTACACCGTGTACCCTGATGTATATAACATTCTCTCCATGTGTCTTATTCCTGGGACTACTACCAATTTTTATTTTATTTTATTTTATTTATTTATTTATTTATTTATTTATTTTTTTGTCGGGGAGAAGGAAGAAAATAAGGTTGCTACATTAGATTATTTTTCTTAAATTCTATAAAGAGGAAGAGGTAACTTCAAATAACTAAAGCTCTGCGCCTCTGCCCTAACTAAGCCTTTGACACATGTATTAGTGTATTACTCCGTAGTTATGCGTTTGTATGTTTCATAAATACGATTCTAGAAAACATGGAGATACAAATTTTATTATGACAAAAAGGCATAGGATCGGTGAGGGGAATGAAACCAAGTTGTGGTAGACGACCTAGATTTGGTCGTGGAATCATGGTTACTAGCGACGAGGACCCGATTTGGTTCGGTCCTAGCCAAGTTATTCCTACTGATCTACAACAACTACAAGTATGTTTCACCATACGATACATAGAGATCGGAGTTACAATGAACACTTTTTTTTTTTTTTTTTTTAACAATTTTATGATTAATCTGAAGCTCCACCTAGACCTGGCAAACAGGTCGTTTGGGTCGGGTCAATTTCGGGTCAACATATGTTCAGGTCAGGTCAATTCGAGTCAACGTTTCGGGTCGAGTTCGAGTCGGGTCAAGTTTGGGTTGGGTCAGGTCAATATTCAGGTCAAGTTGTCGAGTCAATTTCGGGTTGGGTCAAGTTCAAGTCGGGTCAAGTTCGGGTCGGTTCGATTCGGGTCAAGTCAACTTTCGGGTCCAGATGTCGGGATAAGTTCGGGTCAAGTCACTTTGGGTCGGGTCAGTTTTCAAAAATTTAAATAATTCACCAAATGCCATCAAAGTTTTCAAAATTCACCAAATGCCACCGAGTTTTTTAAAAAAATTCACCGAGTGTCATTAATGACTAACGGCCGTTAACTCCGTTAGTCATTAGGATTAAATCATGACACATGTCATGATATGATTGGTTCATTTTTTTATTTTAATTAATAAAAAATATTTTTTTTCGCGATATTCATGACAAAATTGTTCGGATAAAGTTTTAGGGGTTATTTTGATTCTTTATGGATTCAAATTAAGCTCGAAATTGGCAAAAAAAATAATGTAAATGTTCTGTTTTGTGTGTCGAAAAATATCTCGATTAGTGAGTCATTATTTTTTGACCATGAAAATTTATCGGTTAAGGTTTTGGAGGTCATTTTGTCCCTTTACGGATTCAAATCCGGTTTAGAATTGGCAAAAAAAATAACGTAAATGCCCCGTTTTGTGTGTCGGTTTTTTTAACTATGTAAATTGTCCAGGTAAGGTTTTGGCGGTCATTTGGGTCCTTTATGGGACTTAAATAAGCTCGGAATCGGGAAAAAAAATAATGTAAATGCCTTGGTTTGCGTGTTACGATCGTAATTTTTTTTTACCGTAAAAATTACAAAACGGGGCATTTATTTTTTGCCAAATATGAGCTTAAATGAGTCCCGTAAAGGATCAAAATGGCCCTCAAAACCTTATCCGGTCAATTTTAATGGTTAAAAAAACGACACGCTAATCAAGATATTTCTTGACATACAAAATGGGGCATTTACGTTAATTTTTTTTGCCAATTCCAAGCTTATTTTGAACCCATTTTCATGGTTAAAAAATAATGACTCGCTAATCGAGATATTTTTCGACACACAAAATGAGACATTTATTTATTTTTTTTTTTTCAATTTCAAGCTTAATTTGAATCCATAAAGGGTCAAAATAACCCCCAAAATTTTACCCTAATACTTTTCGTCACAAAAATCGAGAAAAAAATGTTATTTTTATTAATTAAAATAAATGATTAAAATGAACCAATCATATCATGACATGTGTCATGATTTAATCCTACTGACTAACGAAGTTACCGGCCGTTAGTCATTAATGAAACTTGGTGAATTTTGTAAAAACTCGGTGGTATTTGGTGAATTTTGAAAACCTTGATGGTATTTGGCGAATTATTAAAATGCTTAGTGGCATTTGGTGAAATAGTCGTAATAATAATCAAGTAGGACTCTTTGTGAATTGCAAAATTACACATTACTCATACAGTCGTACCATTAATCCATTATTACATTAGAAACATTTTTTGTACTATCTTCACAATTAAACTTAAGATTTGGTCAAAAAAAAATTGTTGTTATGCGTGTTAGAACTATTATCATTCTTGTTTCTTGCTACATTAAATAATCAAGGAAACAAACAAACGCGTGTATCAATTATCATAATATTATATGTGTAAATATTATGATATTTAATACTACAACCTCGGATGTTGTTTTATCTTCTCAAATAATCAAATCGTATGATTATCTAAGATCATAAGAATTATAATTTAAAATTATAGGATAATATTATTCTTCCAATTATACGAAGTACAAAACAAGAAGAGTTATTTATATCATTTTTCTTTAATTACTATTACTACTAGTCTAATTGAGTAATAGGGGGAGTATGAGTGAGCGTGTTTGTGAACTTTTGTAACAGATTTGAATATTTGTTATAACATGCTTCATTTTATTATAAATTTATTGTTATGACTTATGGTCTCAAACAAGCCAATTTAAACTCTTTGTTTGTCTATTGATCATTACTCAATTTTATCATTTACTACGTATATCGGTATATGTTAACGATATTACAAGTGTTAAGTGTACAACTAAACTAATATAACAAATTCATGGAATGTACTAATATAGTAGGAATAGTACGTCTAAGATATAGCGTTATTGTCACGTAGTCTATTTACCAATTTTTATGTCTACTGTTTTGTGATCAAGCGCGGAGCACCGAAGGTTATTGGATAGTATGCACACTATTTTATATTTATATATAGTGAGATATTCAGATATAAATTTACAAATAACATCGTTGATTTTTTTAAAATTCAAAATTTACAAAATTACACTTGAAAAATTTAGAGGGAATTTTTCCTCCATAGACCATAATCAAACATTTTACTTGATTACTTGATTAAAAAGTAGAGGGTAAATCTTCCCTCCACAATAATTTCAGTTGAAAAATAAGTGGAAAATCTCTCTCTTATTTATTTCAATAGTAACTTTTTAATATTTACAAAAAAAAAGTAAATTTCTTTTTTTTTTTTTTAAAAAAAAAAAACGTGAGTAAGCTCCATCTTTCTCCATTCTAACAAACAAAAAGACCCAAAGCATGAAAAATAAGAACCCTAGAATTGGCTAGAACAACCGTTTTCACCCATTCTCTATCTTCTCTTCTTTTTATTTTTCGAAATACTCCATCTTCTCTTCAAATCTTAGTTCTCCTTCGTCACTGGATTTTCTCAACCGCTCAAGCATCTACTCCATTCTTTGTCTTCTCAACTCAAGTGGGAAATGTTAGGTAATTGTGTATTTCTTTGATTCTTTTGTTTAATTGGTTAGAACTTAAAAAAAAGGGGAATGAATTTGAATGATTTTACATCAATTATTGCTTATAGATATATAGTGGATTAATGGGGAAAAACTGATTTTTCTTTTACTTTTGTTAAAGGGGGGGAACAGGTTGCTCTGGGATTACATGTCCAATTCGTTTATATGCTATGCATAGTTTTATAAATTTATTCATGTTGCTCTGGGATTACATGCCCAATTTACACCGATAGTTTCTTAGAATTTTTCTTTCTCGGAGCCGAAACTTGAATATGATGACCAGATTTACATCCAACCAAGAGATATAACCCATTTATTATAAATTGTTAGTTGTAATTTCCAGCCTATGGTCATGTGCCAAGAATAATTATAAATTTGCAATTTAGTCAGTTACAAATTCATAATTTTGTACATACTTTAATGATGGTGACTAAAGTAGAGCACAACTCAGCCATCCACATGATTGGCAAACAATGACTGCTCCTTGCGGTGTTGCAAGCGCTTATGAAGAGGATATTAACGCCAGCTCTACTTGATTACATTAGAGGATGGCTATTGCTATCAATTTTTCTAGCTTGTCTAATGCTCTCTGATTTGTATTGTTTTGCTTTTGATTTGTATTATCTAATGCTGTCTGATTTGTATGGGCAGGAGAAGTTATTGGTTTACTTTTGGATTTTGTACAATGCTCCTTGGAGCCTAGGTTACATGGACACTTCATTCAACTGCCGTGTCCGTGTCGGACACCGTGTCACCGACACTCGTGGGACGCACGACAATACTTCTCGGACCATATCCTACTATTATATGGGTTGTTCAACTTTTTTTAATGAGAAAATGTAATTAAAGTAAGATAAATAAGGTAATTGTTAAATAACATGGGTGCCTTCATATATACCTCATTGTTAATATGATAAAGTATGATCTAATGAAAGGACAAAATGACAAATATATGGTCAAATTCATTTTTTTTAAAATATCTTATATGAATTTTAACATCCCGTACCCATGTCCCTTATTTTGAGATAGGCGTTTTTCCGTATCCGTTTCGTACCCGTATCTGTGTCAGTATCCGTTCTTGTGAAACCTAGCTTGGAGCTTTTATTTAAGTAATTTTAATCTTTTCCCCTAATAAAAATATTCAATTTCGGAAAACAATGGCAATATGAATAATTATGTAGTATAATGTATGTAATCCATTACATCATTTATAGAGGAATAAAAAAAAATTATAACTAATTAGTCCTAAATTAGTTAGATAATTTTAGGTACCAATTATTTTTTGGTTCGAGTCATTTTGGCCTTTCAGGTATAAGGTAACTATAGTTCGAGTCACTTCGGGTTTCGGGTTTGTTCAGGTCAATCACTTCGGGTTTCGGGTCTGTTCAGATCAATCACTTCGGGTTTCGGGTCTGTTCAGGTCAATCACTTCGGGTTTCGGGTCTGTTCAGAAACTTTGGGTCACTTCGGGTTTCGGGTTAGGTCAATTCGGGTCGAGTCAATTTGGGTCAGGTCAAGTTCAGGTTTCGGGTCAATTTCGGGTCGGGTCATTTCAGGCATCGGGTCAAGTTCGGGTCAACTCCATTTCGGGTCGGGTTTGGGTCAAGTCGGGTTAATTTGGGTTCGGGTCATTTTCGGGTCAATGATTTCGAGTCGCGAATCGGGTCATTCGGGTCGGGTCAGAATTGCCAGTTCTACTCCACCATTGTAAAGAGGCAAAGAGAATCGTAAAATTGTTTGCAAAATGGCTACAACTTGATTAATGGGCCAGGTCTAGTTTGTTTTTTGGTCTAATATGTATTGCTTAAGAAATAACGTGTATACATATTTATTACCAAGTTAAGTATGTTTTATAAAGTTTTGGGGGTCTAATTATGGTTGTTTTATCTTATCATCACCTTTTAATCCTTTCATCACTAAATCAAAATTTGCCTATTTATTAACCAGCATAAATGACTAGATGAACCGTGCCATAAAACATTTTAAAGAAATTGCATGGATGTTTGCATTATTAAGTTGAAATATAATTGAAATGTTGGTGTTAAATCATCTTTCTTGGCAATATAAAGTGTCACTTTTTAAAAAAAAAAAAAGATTAAAGTGTAATGTACTGTCATTGTGAAGTTACTAAAAAAAGATTAAGGTAACATATATAGTTACAATTCACTAATTTTCCCTTTTTACCATAAGCATTTTTAGATTTCAATTCTATGATACTATGATTTGTTTACTCCTTTTTGTTACATGATGTCTGTTTTTAGTGTATGGTTTTCTTACAAGTGTTCGTCATTCTATGGGCAAGATAAATTTTTTTTTTAAGAAAATCAGGATGCTTTGAAGAAAAACACACTCAGTATCATTTTTTTTTTAAGAAGCAATTCCTTATACACATCTTGATATGCATGACAATTACAAGAATACAAGGTCACGCATTGTGGATGCATGTCAATTAGTTTAGTAGATTAAAATCCTAAATTATCTAAGGCCAAAATTAAATCTTGTCAACAAAACACATGCTTCTCTTTGTGAACATAGTTCATTACAAACTTTCAATGTTTTGCTTTGATGCTGGGAACATTGCTGCTTTCATTAAAATTATAACTTATTACTATACAATGCAAAACCCTGAATAGATCAGTTCAAATTGTAATTAATCATTACTCGTAATGTCAATTATATACCACTAACTCAATTATTTGGTGAACATATCTACATTTGGAGTCAGATCAAATAATTACACCCATAATCAAACATTATCAAACTGTTTATTTGTTGAGACATTGGTATATGAGTGTTTTAACATAAATTTGCCAAATTATGTTAGACAAAATAAAGGGTTTCATGCGCATGATCGAATATATTAACAAAAATAACAAGAGGTTGAATCACTGTCAATTCTAGCTATAATCTACAGTGATTACTCCTGAAAAGAAAAAGGAGATGAAATAATGGAATCGATGTAACAATTGCATTCTAACTAATTAAAGTGTAATGATTAAAAGTTTCTTTGATATACATTTTAAAATGTAAATTTGTAAAGCAAGATTCTATAATCAAAATTAGAAACAAGGTAAGTTTACCTAGACAATCATCATCATTTTGGAAGATGACTAAATCATGTCGATCAATATAAATCAAAGGGTCTCTAATCGAGGAGCCTTTAGTGATAGAATATATAAAATGAGCTTTAACCATCATCTTAAAGCTTATGGTTGAGTCGATCATTTGACAATATAATATTAATAGACGTGACAAGAAGGTTACGTGTTCAAATCTCATTCAACCCAACCTCATTTTCACTTAAAACATTATATATTCCAAAACCAAATACGGTAATTGATTTTGATTAACCATGAGGCAAAGGGTAGATTTCCTCGATAAACTCCTACTCTAATCAGCAAGCTAAGCTATTAATGATACAAATTACGGGTTGTTAGACTGTAATTTATTGTTCTTTTATAGTCTTTTCATTAGAGAGTTTTATGTAAAACATGTGTTCTTATTCTTTTCAATGAATACGTGATGCTAGGTGTTCTATACATATGATTAATTATGAATGTCTTCAGAAAATTAGAATCAATTTATAGTCTTATGTAATGTGTAGGTTGCATTGATTGATCCTTGCTGGGTTGACGGCTATGGGGAATGGGGTTACCTATGTCAAGCTCTAATTTTTCGTTGATGGCGAGCCAGATGAACTCAACCTAAGGCTAAGGCTTTTAAACTCCTCAAATAACAAACATTATTAGGTAGTTTAAGACCATCACGTCATATATATGCGATCAAAATGAGACACGTACACGATTCATTTTCATTCAGGGTATCAATTTCTTTTTATTGCTATGGATCTCAGTTTATGGATGATGTGGTGGTTTTGAACTATGCAATATGACAATTTTCTGCGTACAATCAGTTGTACTTTATACATGGTACAACCAAAACTATTTGTTAGCGTATAAGCTATATATATCAAAGACAGTCCTAAGTTTGCATTCAATTCTATCAATGAAATTTTACAAATTGAAAATTTGATCTTGAGATGACCCTTTTCGAGCAATGTACTGCAGCTAAAGAGTAAATTGTGAAGCAAAAATAGAGTATAGCTAATTAAAGATTTACTTTAATTGAAAAAAAAAATAACCTAAAGTCTAACTAAAGTAAGCTATGTTAATTATACTATTACCATCCTATCACACATGCATGACATCTAAAAAAAAGAATGAATCTCCGACTCTCTTATATTCAATTCCTTCCAGAGTTTGAATGATAGTCTGTCTTAATTTATATTCAGTTTTCTCAAAAATATGTAGTCAGGTTAAAGATGTAAAAATTAGCCTAATTACTACGGAGTAGCTTGGATTAGTCTAAATTAAAATATGATCAATCGTCGAAATGAGCTTAAACACGAATAACCCTAAAAATCTATCTAGATGTAAGCAATATCCATGGAAGATTCGGTGCTAATAACCGATGCAATGATAATAAATATAAAAAATATGTAGGCAATGCAATGATTATATATATGAATCTAAGGGATGAAAAAAAATAGTAACACACTTGGTAATTGGTGTAACTCCTTTAATTAGAAGGAAAAAAAAAGGCCTTTTCCATAGTAAATATAATAATTAGACTATAAGTTTAATCTGATTACACAACTTTTTTTTTTAATAAGAATTAATAAGAAAAAAAAAAAGTGGGGTATGATATTCTGTAAACATTGAAAGAAAATTATTTAGTTGCATTTTCTTATATGGAGTTTTTACATACCTTGTTCGAGAAAATTTTCATAGTTCATCACATAAATTAAATAGATTGAGGATTTGGGTTTCAAAATAACCAAAGCCAAGCTACGATTTTTGTAACATCCGTATATAAGATGCACTTCCTATGCATAAAAGTATAAAACACAAAGTAGGTACGTTGTACACTTGTACACATAATTATTGTTTATAGCAAATTCATATATTTGGTCAGTCACATGGTGTTGTCACTTATAAGCAATTAATTAAATAATAGGGGTTACGACAATGATGTAATGAGGTTATATTGATAGATGAGAGGCATGAAAAAATAGGATTATTGTAAGTAGAGTTATTATTTTAATATTCAAAATAAAAAAAAGTGGGGTAAGTACTTGAAAGAATAGATGGAGTTATTTTATAATATGTAAATTTGCTCACATAATATATTGAGGTTACCCTTATAGAAAAATAAGGTTACTCATATAAAGAATTAAAGTTACTTATAATAACAAATACTAGTACTTTTATAAGTAAGGGCTTGTTCTCTTCACCTTTTAAAAATAAGTTTAGATCAGATAAGATAAGGTTCAATAAATTTAATAAGATTTAATAAGTTCCAATAATTTAAATGAGGGCTAATAAGTTGCAATAAGTTTTAATCAAGTCTAATATTAAGGTCTAATGAAATCCAACAAGTTTCAATAAGGTCCAATAAATTCTAATAAGTTCAATTAGGTCTAATAAGTTTAATAAGTTCAGTTAAGTTTAGTTAAGTTCAGTTCAAATAAGTTCAGATCCAATAAGATGAACAGAACACAACCTAAATCTGGCCACGCCATGTGGGCCTTGTGGCTGGCCAAAACTTAATGATTATTTAGTATGATGGCGCCTATATTATTATTATAACAAATTAAATGGAAAAATAAAAGAAAAATATATTTTAAACGTAGTACTTCTGATAGGCTTATCGCGTACCTAACAAAAATAACCTAACTATTCCTTCTAACTGTGTAGTAGGGCAAGTAAGGATCGAATCCCAAGAGACTATGGTTCATTCAATTAATCAGACTCAATTAATCACTAAGCACGTGACCAATCAATAATGGATGATAATAATCAACTAATTTATTAAATAACACAATTAACTAGAGGAAATATTAATCAATAAACTAAAGCATCCAAGATCAAGCATCACCACGATTATGATTGATAAACTAATAAATCTACCCCCAATATATAAATCAATTGACAAGAAGAAAAGCAATCCCTAATAATAATACCAAAGGTCTCTTCCGAGTTATCAATGGCTTCCCAAATTAACTATCAAGCCTACTTCCGTGGAATCAAGCGAATAAGGGACATTAAACACCATGCCTAGATTCCTAATTATTCAATCATCTACTTCCGTGATGATCTTCAAACCCTTAATTGAAATAACCTAATCCCGTTAATACCCAACTTCCGTTGCAATAAGAACAAAGGGATGATAACAATACTAATTATCCCTAATCTAGTATTGGCATAAACACAATCAATTAAGCATGTCAATTGGGATTATTATTGGGGAATTTAAAGATCTACTTTATACATCAATCATAATCGGGCTTAGCAAGATCCCGGATTAAGGAAACTACTCACAAATCATAATTAAATCAAAAACAAGATCTAATAGAGAACACATAATTAAAGAACTATAAAATAAATAAAAGAGATGGAAAGTAAGAAATACCAAATACTTCAATTGATGATCTTGAATTCTTGAGGAACAATTAATAAAGCTAGGATTAAAGATTGAAATTGCTTAAGAAAATAAAACTAGGGTTCTTGAGAGTTTTCTAGGGCTTAAGGAGAAAACTAATGAAAAACTAACTGTCTAAAAGTTAATTACAAAAGGGTATTTATACCCCCAAAAGATAATATTTCGGAAAAATAAGAAAATACGCGTTCTTGAGCTTTGCCCGGTCTGACCGGGCGGACCTCGCCCGATCGGGCGGAGGAAGGCTGCGTAAAATACGACAGTTTTCCTTCTTTGCCCGGTCTGACCGGGCGAACCTCGCCCGGTCGGGCGCGCGTAACACGTTTCCAAAATTGCATCTCATAACTTGATTTCTTCATCGCCCGGTCTGACCGGGCGAAGCCTGCCCGATCGGGCGCGCGTTGCACCGTTCAGAATTGGGCTTCTTCCTGTGAACTCCTCATTGCCCGGTCTGCCCGGGCAAGCCATGCCCGGTCGGGCATTCCACATAAATTGCAGTTCTTGGCTATCAACTCTTCCAAATCTACTAAAAACACGTCCAATTGCCTAGAAACGCTTCATATTCCTGAAAAGCTTACTAAAACAATCGAATACACTAAAGAAGAGATTGTTAGCAAGAAATAGCTCCGTAGAGCTCAAAACCATGTAAAATCATGCAATCAAACCGGGGAAAACCATTGTATAAAACACGTATATCAAATTCCCCCAAGCTAAACCTTTGCTTGTCCCTAAGCAAAGCAATGAATAAATAAATCAATACTTCACCCCAAAAGTAACTCAAATCAATAAATACGATTAAAGGTAAACTCGACAGTTATGCATCAAAGTCAACCAATCAAATCCATCTAACTACTCATCCTGTCTGACAATGGTCAAATAGAGCAAACCACAAGAGCATATAGAATTCAAGACTAGTGTTCACACACTCAACTCTCATTTATGTGGCGAGTAAAAGATATACTCGGTCGCTCTCCATCCAACTCCTTTAAATGTGAACAATGCCCTCCCAAGCTCACGCACTCGTGTGTTTTAAGAAAACAAGCACTCAACCTAGCAGTCGACTCGAAATATATCAAATCATTCTTTGCATTGGAAAACAACTAATTTCACATTCACACAACTCTATGCACAAAGGTCAGAAGGTCTTCAAAGCTTGTAATGTAAGGCTAGGGTAAAAGGTGGGAAATATTTGGGAAAATGTAAGAGTAAAGCTATGCTTAAGGGAGCCAAAATCCTAATAAATAAAACCAAGGTCAAAACAAATTAATGACCAAATCATCTCCAACACAACTCAGCTCTACCAAAAATTCACCAAACATCCCAATTATATTAAAAATTTCCAACACTTAAAATTTCACTCATATATACAAAATATAAAATTATAGAACTTGAGTAAACAAACAAACTTTGAACTCTCTTTTTTTTTCTTGAGCAGCCTTCAATTAGAACACTTGAACATTGAAACAATTTTTTTTCCTTTGCTCTTTCTTTTTCTTTTCTCTCACATTGGAATTTTTTTTTTTTTTTTCTTTGCACAATAAATTTTCAATTTTTTTTCTTTTTTTTCAATCCACAACAATAAGAACAAATAAGAAACTTCTCAAATCCACCCAAAATTGTGCAAATTACATGCACACTACAACTCCCTCGCCTCACTCACTATTAGCTCCCCCAAGCTAAGCTTGGGACTAGTAACCAATGGGGCTTAAATAGGCTTGTAATGTGGCAAAATAAACAATAAAAGGGCACAAGCAACAACATGGGTAGCAAGAAGGGAACAAATGTATCTAATATCGTCTGAAGGCCACCTAGAGGAACAAATGCCTTCGTCCTCCTCAATGTGCATATTAATGAGTCATGCAAACATTACTCAAAGTTATAAACCAATACTCAACTTCATTGACATACCAGGAACTAACACACATTCCTAACCAAATCAACTAGTCAAGCACTATATTCACAAGTAGTTGGGCAAAATTGACTCATGGTAAGACATCCAAGCAATCAAACATCAAATCATGGCTAACCTATCCACAATACTCGTCATCATATACCAAGAATTAAAACAATTTTCATGAATGGGGCACAGGGAAGCATGATTTATTATTCATTGGATCGTATTTTTGTATTTTTTTTTTTTTTAAGAAGAAAACAACTAAATAACTACACTAAAATAAAACAAGAAAGATAAGAGAGATAAGGAGAGAGAATACCAACATGTACGAAGTAACTCCCCCAAGCTAAACGCGGCAATGGCCTCATTGCAGCTTAAGGAGAGCATAGCAATCTCGACGGCTCCTCAAAAGGAAGCGGAGGGGCCATCATCATCACCACCAACATCATCATCATCAACATCATCATCATCAACATCATCATCATCAACATCATCATCATCAACACCATCATCCTCGACACCAGCTGTGCCACTGCCACCTGCCATACCTCCCGCACCGGGAAAGTGATACCAAGAAGGATGGGGACCATCCCTCGGGATATACCCTTGCCTGCAGAAGTAGTCATAAACAGGATACATAGACAAGCGAAAATCCTGCTGGCCTGCGTTAAGCTCCCGAAGGTTAGTCTCTATGGTCTGGACTCGGGTAGAAAGGTCCAGCTGACCTACCCTAAGCTCCCTAATACCGGCCATAATGGCCTCGTGATCGCTAGGAGGAGGCGGAGCAAGGGAGGAGGTAGAGGGTCCAGCAGACTCTCTCCTAAAATAGGTCCTAGTGGGGGCAGCTGGTACAGGGGTAGACGAATCACTAGGGAACTGGAGAAGGTAGGAGGGCTGGTGAGGCATAATCTTAGTTAGGTCAGGGGAAGGTAAAGGCACAGAAAGCCTGTTGGTTCTCCCTATGATCCAACTAAATCTATTAAAATCTATGGATAACCAACCCGCAGTAGTGAGATAATGCTGATCTAAGGTAATGGGGCCAGGCACTGGGCATCGGCTGGCTTCATCAAAGCCTTCCCGAAGTGCTAGGTGAGTGACAAGGCCTCCTAGGACGATAGGAATGTTAGAGCGTTCACCATTCGATTTAATTGTCGTATAAGTGGTGCCTTGCTTTTTAAGGTGAAGGGCAAACAAGTGTGCAATATTCATTTTAAAGTCTCCATCCTCATCCCCACGCCTTAAATAGCTACCTAAGATCGAAATCTCGTCCGACCTAACATTATTAGGTTCGATTCTACCAAAAATAGTCCACCCAGTGAATCTAGTCCACAGCCTAAGGACTGGTTGGTGGATTTTGTGTGAAAGGGCGTGCTGGAAAGATTCAATGTTTTCACCAGTCATAGCAAACCAAAAGTTCCCCAGAAATGAAGCTACTAGGTTGCACAGTTAAGCCGGTACAAGGAAGTCCAAACTTCCTAGCAAAGCCTTCTAAGGACATTCTATGAGACCTATTCAGCAACCTATACACAACATACTTCACCAAACCATTCCTACCCTTTTCAATATCAAATGAGCTCAAAAATTCAAGAGTTAAATCTTCATAAGTTCTATAGTTCATATTGAATAGTTGAGACATTCCTAATTTTGCAAACAAATTCTTACATTCCGAATCTATTCCTAGCTTAGAAAGCAATGAACGGTCAAAAGAATCGGGTAGGGATTACCTTTCGGCGCGAGAGCTCGATGAACCGCTGCTTTTGGTTTGGGAATTCCGGAACGAAAACCACGTGTGGGTACCCGGTTACACTTTCCAAGTCCAATTGTGGTTGTTGTTGGGGTGTGCTTCTCGTTCTTTTCCTTTGAGACATCTTCAAAAGCTCGAAATTATGTGAGTGGTGAGATAGCCTGGGGTTTTCTTGAGGTTGAACAAAGAGGAGGGACGGAGTTGCAGAAATATTTTGCAAAAAAAAAAAAAAAAAAAAAAAAAAAAAAAAAAAAAAAAAAATAAATTGGGTTTGTATGGTGAATTTGAGGGATTTGATTGTTGAATCTTGATGAAATTGGATGGGAGATGAAGTTAGGGTTTTAGAATTGGGGATTTTTAGAGAGAGAAAGAGTAGAGGGTATAAGAGTTTGAGGAATGGGAATGAGAGAAGATGCTGAAATCCTAATATAAACCCGCAGGATTCCATCGCGCCCGATCGGGCGCTCTTTGCCCGGTCTGACCGGGCGAAGAAGACTGGACTTCAATTCCTTTTTTTTTTTTTTTTTTTTTTTTTTTTTTTTTTTTTTTTCAGATTCTGCTACTCGCGCCCGATCGGCGGGCTTTGCCCGGTCTGATCGGGCGGAGAGAAGCTTAGCTTCATACTCTTCTTTTTGGCTCTCTGTTTCTCGCGCCCGATCGGGCGGAATTTGCCCGGTCTGACCGGGCGAAGAGCAAAAAACGCGATAACTCGATCTTTGACTGCTCTCTTGACATCCCACTTCGTGCTTAGCTTGATACTCTCTGTAAAACAGCATAACACAGACATAAACTGAAAGATAAAGTATAAAATATTAAGGAAAATAGAAAAAAGAATCGGGTTGCCTCCCGCAAGCGCTTGTTTAGAAGGTCATTAGCTTGACCGTATTCATCCTCATTGAGTTTGTGGCGGGGAAGAGAATGTGATATCTGACTTCTCTTCAATAGGATCTCCCGCTCGATAGTGCTTCACCCTTTGTCCGTTGACTTTGAAGGTGCCCCCGGTGTTGTTCCATAATTCAATGGTGCCATAAGGATATGCTTTGTAGACCGTGAAAGGGCCCGACCATCTTGACCTGAGTTTCCCTGGAAATAGTTTCAACCTTGAATTGAATAGAAGGACTTGATCTCCTTCTTTGAATTCTCTTTCTTATGAGGCCCTTGTCGTGCCACCTTTTTGTTTTCTCCTTATAAAGCTTTTGAACTCTCATAGGCTTCGAGGCGGAGCTCATCTAGCTCATTCAACTGCAATAGCCTCTTCTCTCCCGCGGCCTTAGCGTCAAAGTTCAGGCTTTTGATGGCCCAAAATGCTCGATGTTTCTAGCTCGACGGGTAAGTGACAAGCTTTTTCCGTATACAAGTCTGTACGGGGTTGTACCTATTGGAGTTTTGTAAGCTGTTCGGTAAGCCCAAAGTGCATCATCAATTTTGTCAGCCCAATCCTTTCTCGTTCTTGCAACTGTTTTCTCTAGGATGGACTTTATCTCTCGATTTGATACCTCTACTTGGCCACTGGTTTGGGGGTGATAGCCAATTCCAAGTTTGTGCTGCACTCCATATTTCTTCAACATTGCTTCGAATCGGCTCTCCATGAAGTGTGTTCCCCTGTCACTAATCAACACACGTGGGATACCAAATCTATTGAAAATGTTTTTCTTGAAGAATTTACTTACCACACGGGCATCATTGCTTGGTGTTAGCAATGGCCTCAACCCATTTTGACACGTAGTCAACGGCTACCAAAATGTATCGATTCCCTTAGAGGAAGAGAAAGGGCCCATGAAATCTATCCCCCACACATCAAACAACTCGACCTCGAGTATGTTGTTGAGTGGCATTTCGTTCCTCTTGGAAATATTTCCCGTTCGTTGACAACGGTCACAGGCCTTGACATAGGAGTACACATCCTTAAACATAGTGGGCCAGTAAAATCCGCATTGTAGGATCTTTGCAGTTGTTTTCGAGGGGCCTGCATGTCCACCACAAGGTAAGTCATGGCAATGAGAAATTATATTGCTTACCTCACTTTCGGGAATGCACCGTCTGATCACTGCATCGGCACATAGTTTGTACAAGAAAGGGTCTTCCCAAAAGTGTCGGTGTGCCTCATAAAGGAATTTCTTCCTTTGTTGATAGGAGTAACCGTGAGGCATTGTACCTGTAGAAAGATAGTTAGCTAAATCAGCATACCAAGGAGATTCAACCTGTAAAAGAGCTAACAAACGCTCAACGGGAAAAGAGTCATCAAATGGGAGGTTATCCTCATCCTCCTCATCAAGGAGGAGGCGAGAGAGATGGTCTGCGACGACATTCTCTGTCCCCTTCGTATCTCTGATCTCTATATCATAATCCTGCAATTGGAGGATCCATCTAATCAACCGCGGCTTGGCATTGCTCTTGCTCATCAGATATTTCAATGCCGCATGATCTGTATGGATAATCACTTTCGACCCAACTAAATAAGAATGAAACTTATCTATTGCATATATGACAGCTAGCATCTCTTTTTCAGTTAGTTGCATAATTCATTTGAAGCAGGGCTAAGAGTTTTACTAGAGTAATATATAGCATGCAATTTCTTATCCTTTCGTTGCCCAGGACGGCCCCTATCGCATAATCACTAGCATCGCACATGATTTCAAAGGGTAGGGCCCAATCCGGGGGTTTGTATAACAGGAGCAGAGGTTAAGGCTTCCTTCAACCTGTTAAAAGCTTCAAGACAAGCATCATTAAAATCAAATTGGGCGTCCTTAGCTAACAGTTCAGTTAAGGGTCTAGCAATTTTGAAAAATCCTTGATAAACCTGCGATAAAAACCTGCATGGCCAAGGAAACTTCGTACTCCTTTCACAGAATTTGGAGGGGGAAGTTTCTGTATTACCTCTACTTTGGCTTTGTCCACCTCAATCCCTTTGTTTGAAACTACATGGCCTAAAACGATTCCTGTTGTACCATAAAATGGCACTTCTCCCAGTTCAATATCAGATTGACATCCTGGCATCTATGGAGCACCTTTGTTAGATTTTCAAGACAAATATCGAAAGATGAACCATAAACAGAAAAATCATCCATAAAAACTTCCATAGAATTTTCTATGAGACCTGAGAAAATAGCCATCATACACCGTTGGAACGTGGCTTGGGGCATTACACAGTCCAAATGGCATTCTGCGATATGCGAAGGTGCCATATGGACATGTGAATGTAGTCTTTTCCTGATCACAAGGGCGGATGGGGATTTGAAAAAAACCGGAATATCCATCCAAGTAACAGAAAAAGGAATGGTTAGCCAATCGTTCGAGCATTTGATCAATGAAAAGGCAAGGGGAAATGATCTTTACGGGTGGCTTTATTTAATTTTCTGTAATCAATGCACATCCGCCACCCTGTAACAGTTCTTGTGGCAACAGGCTCGCCTTTGTCATTCTTGACAACTGTCATACCTCCTTTCTTTGGTACTACTTGTACAGGACTAACCCACTTACTATCTGAGATAGGGTAGATTATTCCTGCAAGCAAGCAATTTGAGAACCTCTTTCTTGACTACCTCCATCATAGTTGGGTTTAGTCTTCTTTGAGGTTCTCTAGAGGAGGCATGATCGTCCTCAAGAATGATCTTATGCATACAAAAAGAGGGATTAATTACCCTTGATATCATCAATGGTATACCCAATAACATTTCTATATTTTCTTAAAACAGCGAGAAGTTTCTCTAATTCAATGTTATTAAGCTCAGCATTAACAATAACAGGGTATGTATTTTTGGGACAAGATATGCATATTTAAGATTAGATGGAAGGGGTTTCAACTCTACCTCGGGAGGCGTTGAACTCTCCCCAACACTCGATGTACTAAGGACTTCCTTGACTGGAGCGATGATTGGATTAGCTTTTGCGTCTTCTAGTAAGCCTCGTGTACTCCCTTACTTCCCAATCTTCATCATGGATACTTCCTATCAACACCGTTTCAGAGCATCTTCCTTTTTGATCAGGGGAAGTTGTTCTTGTTGTAGATCATCGAGGACATCCACTTGACAAATAGTCTCACCCATAGACGGATTTCCCATAGCATTCAGTAATGAATACTCCATTTTCTCATCCCCTACTTCAAATGTTATTTTCCCATTCTTCATGTCAATAATTGCACCTGCAGTAGCTAAGAATGGTCTACCAAGAATAATAGGGACATGGGCATCTTCTTCCATTTCCATAACAACAAAATCACATGGAATAAAGAATTTACCAACTCGCAATGGAACATCTTCAAGTATACCGAGGGGAAATTTAACTGAACCTGTCTGCAAGTTGCAGAGATATCCTTGTAGGCTTTAGCTCACCCATTTGAAGCTTTTCGCAGATGGAGAGCGGCATAAGGCTTACACTTGCACCAAGATCGCATAGCGCTCTATTGATCTCTATATCTCCCAGCTTCACTGGGATTGAATAGCTGCCTGGATCACCTAGTTTCTTAGGAAGAGTGTTTTGCAGAATGGCACTACATTCTGCAGTTAGAGAAACAGTAGCATTCTCTGCAAGCTTTTTCTTGTTAGATAGCATGTCTTTCAAAAACTTTGCATAAGAAGGCATTTCAGAAATTGCATCCAAGAACGGTATATTAATGTGAAGTTTCTTAAGGATGTCTAGAAATTTACCGTACTTTTTCTCTTAACTTAGCCTGGGCTAACCTCTGTGGAAAAGGGACGCTTGGAATGTATTCCCGTGGCTTTTCT
>NW_018743881.1:0-21859 GCF_001683475.1 Chenopodium quinoa | reverse complement strand
GAATTTTTTAGATGTTTTTACTTTCATTTGAGTCAATTAGATTTGTAGAATGCATTTGACTTTCATTTGATTCAAATAGCTTTGTCTGAATGTGTTTGACTTTCATTTGATTTAATTAGATTTTTTTAGATGTTTTTGACTTTCGTTTGATTCAATTAGCTTTGTTGAATGCATTTGACTTTAATTTGATTCAAAAAGCTCTGTTTGAATGTGTTTGACTTACATTTGATCTAATCAGCTTTGTTTGAATGTGCTTGACTTTCATTTGATTCAATTAGCTTTGTTTGAATGTGTTTGACTTCATTTGATTAATTAGGTTTGTTTGAATGTGTTTGACTTTCATTTGATTCAATTGGCTTTGTAGAAAGCATTTGACTTTCAATAGCTTTGTTTGAATGCATTTGACTTTTATTTGATTAAATAGCTTTGCTTGAATGTGTTTGACTTTCATTTGATTTAATTAGGTTTTTAGATGTTTTTTACTTTCATTTGATTCAATTAGCTTTGTTGAATGCATTTGACTTTCAATTGATTCAAAATTCTCTGTTTGAATGTGTTTGACTTACATTTGATCCAATTAGCTTTGTTTCAATGTGTTTGACTTTCATTTGATTCAATTAGCTTTGTAGATTGCATTTGACCTTCATTTGCTCTTTTGAATGTGTTTGACTTTCATTTGATTCAATTAGGTCTGTTTGAATGTGTTTGACTTTCATTTGATTCAATTAGTTTGTTTGAATGTGTTTGACTTTCATTTGATTCAATTGCTTTGTTTGTTTTTGACTTTCATTTGATTCAATTAGCTTTGTAGAATGCATTTGACTTTCATTTGATTCAAATAGTTTAGTTTGAATGTGTTTGACTTTCATTTGATTTAATTAGGTTTTTTTAGATGTTTTACTTTCATTTGATTCATTTAGTTTTGTGATGTGAATCAAGAGGCTAATTCTTTTGAAGGGTCCAAGACACTTGTAGAAGGTCCAAATAGCTTCATTATGGGCTGCCCAAACAAGAAAATAAACAAGATAATAAACAAGGAAAGATCCAATAGCTTAAATTGGAAAGAAACAAGCACGAATTACAAAGAAGAAGAAATTGCGAAGTTCACTTCCGACGAGCACACATGCTGCCACGCGCCGACTCTGGCCCACGCGCCGACTCCCTAGCTCCGCCTTGGACCCACCTTGACATTGGTCAGGCGCGTGCACCACCTTGGTGGCGCGTGCAAAGAGTTTCGGCGACAGAACGAAAAGCATGATTTTCTTTACTTAGTTTTTTCTAGAGTTTTTGCTTGCAAGTTTTTACCTTTCACTTGAAAGGGTTTTTCTTGGTTTAAGCAATTAGGAATCTTCTTAATTTCTGTTATTTTATTTTTAAAATAATTTCTAAGTCAATTAGGAATTGTTTTAAGAAGTTTTAGGTTAATTAGAACTAGTCTTATTACTAGTTTCCTAGTTCCATTAGAATTGGTTTTCCTATTCTATCTAGGATACTTTGGGATCAAGGCTAGGGTTTTTTCTAGTTTGAATAGACTTAGGAATAGTTAGTTTTAGTCTATAAATAAGGGATTTTTCGTGGCTTTGTACACAACAACAAAAACCAGAAAATTTAATACAAGTTTATTGTTTGTTTTGCTTAATTGCTTACAAATTCTTTTGCTAGTTTTCAATTCAAGGAGTTGTTTTGATAATTAGAACGTTCAATTCTTAGTTCTAGGAGTAGTCTAAGTTTTGTTCATCAAAGTACTTAGTTCCAGGAGTGGTCTAGGTAATTTGAGAGGCGTTGAATTCGTTCCAGGAGTGGTCGTTTTCAAAGTCATATCCGGTTTGTTATCTTTAAGTTGTTCGATTTTCTAACGAAATTCGAAGGGCTTGTGTTACTTGTGTGATTTTAGATTCTTTATTAAGTTAAGGGGTTTAAATCCACATCATTTTGTTTGAATGTGTTTGACTTTCATTTGATTTAATTAGCTTTGTAGATTGCATTTGACCTTCATTTGATTCAAAAAGCTCTTTTTGAATGTGTTTGACTTTCATTTGATTCAATTAGCTCTGTTTGAATGTGTTTGAATTTCATTTGATTCAATTAGACTTGTTTGAATGTGTTTTACTTTCATTTGATTCAATTAGCTTTGTTTGGATGTGTTTGACTTTAATTTGATTCAATTAGCTTTATAGAATGCATTTGACTTTCACTTGATTCAAATAGTTTTGTTTGAATGTGTTTGACCTTTTATTGATTTAATTTGAATTTTTTAGATGTTTTTTACTTTCATTTGAGTCAATTAGATTTGTAGAATGCATTTGACTTTCATTTGATTCAAATAGCTTTGTCTGAATGTGTTTGACTTTCATTTGATTTAATTAGATTTTTTTAGATGTTTTTGACTTTCGTTTGATTCAATTAGCTTTGTTGAATGCATTTGACTTTCATTTGATTCAAAAGAATGTGTTTGATTACATTTGATTCAATTAGCTTTGTTTGAATGTGTTTGACTTTCATTTGATTCAATTAGCTTTCTTAAATGCATTTGACCTTCATTTGATTCAAAAAGCTCTTTTTGAATTTGTTTGACTTTCATTTGATTCAATTGGCTTTGTAGAAAGCATTTGACTTTCAATAGCTTTGTTTGAATGCATTTGACTTTTATTTGATTTAAATAGCTTTGCTTGAATGTGTTTGACTTTCATTTGATTTAATTAGGTTTTTTTGATGTTTTTTACTTTCATTTGATTCAATTAGCTTTGTTGAATGCATTTGACTTTCATTTGATTCAAAAAGCTCTGTTTGAATGTGTTTGACTTACATTTGATTCAATTAGCTTTGTTTGGATGTGTTTGACTTTCATTTGATTCAATTAGCTCTGTTTTTATCTTTGACTTTCATTTGATTCAATTAGGTTTGTTTGAATGTGTTTTACTTTCATTTGATTCAATTAGCTTTGTTTGAATGTGTTTGACTTTCATTTGATTCAATTAGCTTTGTTTGAATGTGTTTGACTTTCATTTGATTCAATTAGCTTTATAGATTGCCTTTGACTTTCATTTGATTCAAATAGTTTTGTTTGAATGTGTTTGACCTTTTATTGATTTAATTTGAATTTTTTAGATGTTTTTACTTTCATTTGATTCAATTAGATTTGTAGAATGCATTTGAATTTCATTTGATTCAAATAGCTTTGTCTGAATGTGTTTGACTTTCATTTGATTTAATTAGATTTTTTAGATGTTTTTGACTTTCGTTTGATTCAATTAGCTTTGTTGAATGCATTTGACTTTAATTTGATTCAAAAAGCTCTGTTTGAATGTGTTTGACTTACATTTGATCTAATCAGCTTTGTTTGAATGTGTTTGACTTTCATTTGATTCAATTAGCTTTGTTTGAATGTGTTTGACTTTCATTTGATTTAATTAGGTTTGTTTGAATGTGTTTGACTTTCATTTGATTCAATTGGCTTTGTAGAAAGCATTTGACTTTCAATAGCTTTGTTTGAATGCATTTGACTTTTATTTGATTTAAATAGCTTTGCTTGAATGTGTTTGACTTTCATTTGATTTAATTAGGTTTTTTAGATGTTTTTTACTTTCATTTGATTCAATTAGCTTTGTTGAATGCATTTGACTTTCAATTGATTCAAAATGCTCTGTTTGAATGTGTTTGACTTACATTTGATCCAATTAGCTTTGTTTCAATGTGTTTGACTTTCATTTGATTCAATTAGCTTTGTAGATTGCATTTGACCTTCATTTGATTCAAAAAGCCCTTTTTGAATGTGTTTGACTTTCATTTGATTCAATTAGGTTGTTTGAATGTGTTTGACTTTCATTTGATTCAATTAGGTTTGTTTGAATGTGTTTGACTTTCATTTGATTCAATTGGCTTTGTTGGAATGTTTTTTACTTTCATTTGATTCAATTAGCTTTGTAGAATGCATTTGACTTTCATTTGATTCAAATAGTTTAGTTTGAATGTGTTTGACTTTCATTGGATTCATTTGGCTTTGTTCGAATGTTTTTTACTTTCATTTGATTCAATAAGCTTTGTAGAATGCATTTGACTTTCATTAGATTCCAATAGCTTTGTTTGAATGTGTTTGACTTTCATTTGATTTAATTAGGTTTTTTTAGATGTTTTTGACTTTCATTTGATTCATTTAGTTTTGTGATGTGAATCAAGAGGCTAATTCTTTTGAAGGGTCCAAGACACTTGTAGAAGGTCCAAATAGCTTCATTATGGGCTGCCCAAACAAGAAAATAAACAAGATAATAAACAAGGAAAGATCCAATAGCTTAAATTGGAAAGAAAAGCACGAATTAAAAGAAGAAGAAATTGCGAAGTTCACTTCCGACGAGCACACATGCTGCCACGCGCCGACTCCTGGCCAACGCGCCGACTCCCTAGCTCCGCCTTGGACCCACCTTGACATTGGTCAGGCGCGTGCACCACCTTGGTGGCGCGTGCAAAGAGTTTCGGCGACAGAACGAAAAGCATGATTTTCTTTACTTAGTTTTTTCTAGAGTTTTTGCTTGCAAGTTTTTACCTTTCACTTGAAAGGGTTTTTCTTGGTTTAAGCAATTAGGAATCTTCTTAATTTCTGTTATTTTATTTTAAAATAATTTCTAAGTCAATTAGGAATTGTTTTAAGAAGTTTTAGGTTAATTAGAACTAGTCTTATTACTAGTTTCCTAGTTCCATTAGAATTGGTTTTCCTATTCTATCTAGGATACTTTGGGATCAAGGCTAGGGTTTTTTCTAGTTTGAATAGACTTAGGAATAGTTAGTTTTAGTCTATAAATAAGGGATTTTTCGTGGCTTTGTACACAACAACAAAAACCAGAAAATTCAATACAAGTTTATTGTTTGTTTTGCTTAATTGCTTACAAATTCTTTTGCTAGTTTTCAATTCAAGGAGTTGTTTTGATAATTAGAACGTTCAATTCTTAGTTCTAGGAGTAGTCTAAGTTTTGTTCATCAAAGTACTTAGTTCCAGGAGTGGTCTAGGTAATTTGAGAGGCGTTGAATTCGTTCCAGGAGTGGTCGTTTTCAAAGTCATATCCGGTTTGTTATCTTTAAGTTGTTCGATTTTCTAACGAAATTCGAAGGGCTTGTGTTACTTGTGTGATTTTAGATTCTTTATTAAGTTAAGGGGTTTAAATCCACATCATTTTGTTTGAATGTGTTTGACTTTCATTTGATTTAATTAGCTTTGTAGATTGCATTTGACCTTCATTTGATTCAAAAAGCTCTTTTTGAATGTGTTTGACTTTCATTTGATTCAATTAGCTCTGTTTGAATGTGTTTGAATTTCATTTGATTCAATTAGACTTGTTTGAATGTGTTTTACTTTCATTTGATTCAATTAGCTTTGTTTGGATGTGTTTGACTTTAATTTGATTCAATTAGCTTTATAGAATGCATTTGACTTTCACTTGATTCAAATAGTTTTGTTTGAATGTGTTTTGACCTTTATTGATTTAATTTGAATTTTTTAGATGTTTTTTACATTCATTTGAGTCAATTAGATTTGTAGAATGCATTTGACTTTCATTTGATTCAAATAGCTTTGTCTGAATGTGTTTGACTTTCATTTGATTTAATTAGATTTTTTTAGATGTTTTTACTTTCGTTTGATTCAATTAGCTTTGTTGAATGCATTTGACTTTAATTTGATTCAAAAAGCTCTGTTTGAATGTGTTTGACTTACATTTGATCAATTAGCTTTGTTTGAATGTGTTTGACTTTCATTTGATTCAATTAGCTTTGTTTAATGTGTTTTGACTTTCATTTGATTCAATTTTTTTTTGAATTGTTTGACTTTCATTTGATTCAATTGGCTTTGTAGAAAGCATTTGACTTTCAATAGCTTTGTTTGAATGCATTTGACTTTTATTTGATTTAAATAGCTTTGCTTGAATGTGTTTGACTTTCATTTGATTTAATTAGGTTTTTTTAGATGTTTTTTACTTTCATTTGATTCAATTAGCTTTGTTGAATGCATTTGACTTTCATTTGATTCAAAAAGCTCTGTTTGAATGTGTTTGACTTACATTTGATTCAATTAGCTTTGTTTGGATGTGTTTGACTTTCATTTGATTCAATTAGCTTTGTTTGAATATCTTTGACTTTCATTTGATTCAATTAGGTTTGTTTGAATGTGTTTTACTTTCATTTGATTCAATTAGCTTTGTTTGAATTGTTTGACTTTCATTTGATTCAATTAGCTTTGTTGAATGTGTTTGACTTTCATTTGATTCAATTAGCTTTATAGATTGCCTTTGACTTTCATTTGATTCAAATAGTTTTGTTTGAATGTGTTTGACCTTTTATTGATTTAATTTGAATTTTTTAGATGTTTTTACTTTCATTTGATTCAATTAGATTTGTAGAATGCATTTGAATTTCATTTGATTCAAATAGCTTTGTCTGAATGTGTTTGACTTTCATTTGATTTAATTAGATTTTTTTGGATGTTTTTGACTTTCGTTTGATTCAATTAGCTTTGTTGAATGCATTTGACTTTAATTTGATTTAAAAAGCTCTGTTTGAATGTGTTTGACTTACATTTGATCTAATCAGCTTTGTTTGAATGTGTTTGAATTTCATTTGATTCAATTAGCTTTGTTTAAATGTGTTTGACTTTCATTTGATTTAATTAGGTTTGTTTGAATGTGTTTGACTTTCATTTGATTCAATTGGCTTTGTAGAAAGCATTTGACTTTCAATAGCTTTGTTTGAATGCATTTGACTTTTATTTGATTTAAATAGCTTTGCTTGAATGTGTTTGACTTTCATTTGATTTAATTAGGTTTTTTAGATGTTTTTTACTTTCATTTGATTCAATTAGCTTTGTTGAATGCATTTGACTTTCAATTGATTCAAAATGCTCTGTTTGAATGTGTTTGACTTACATTTGATCCAATTAGCTTTGTTTCAATGTGTTTGACTTTCATTTGATTCAATTAGCTTTGTAGATTGCATTTGACCTTCATTTGATTCAAAAGCTCTTTTTGAATGTGTTTGACTTTCATTTGATTCAATTAGGTCTGTTTGAATGTGTTTGACTTTCATTTGATTCAATTAGGTTTGTTTGAATGTGTTTGACTTTCATTTGATTCTTTGTTGGAATGTTTTTGACTTTCATTTGATTCAATTAGCTTTGTAGAATGCATTTGACTTTCATTTGATTCAAATAGTTTAGTTTGAATGTGTTTGACTTTCATTGGATTCATTTGGCTTTGTTCGAATGTTTTTTACTTTCATTTGATTCAATAAGCTTTGTAGAATGCATTTGACTTTCATTAGATTCCAATAGCTTTGTTTGAATGTGTTTGACTTTCATTTGATTTAATTAGGTTTTTTTAGATGTTTTTGACTTTCATTTGATTCATTTAGTTTTGTGATGTGAATCAAGAGGCTAATTCTTTTGAAGGGTCCAAGACACTTGTAGAAGGTCCAAATAGCTTCATTATGGGCTGCCCAAACAAGAAAATAAACAAGATAATAAACAAGGAAAGATCCAATAGCTTAAATTGGAAAGAAACAAGCACGAATTACAAAGAAGAAGAAATTGCGAAGTTCACTTCCGACGAGCACACATGCTGCCACGCGCCGACTCCTGGCCCACGCGCCGACTCCCTAGCTCCGCCTTGGACCCACCTTGACATTGGTCAGGCGCGTGCACACCTTGGTGGCGCGTGCAAAGAGTTTCGGCGACAGAACGAAAAGCATGATTTTCTTTACTTAGTTTTTTCTAGAGTTTTTGCTGCAAGTTTTTACCTTTCACTTGAAAGGGTTTTTCTTGGTTTAAGCAATTAGGAATCTTCTTAATTTCTGTTATTTTATTTTAAAATAATTTCTAAGTCAATTAGGAATTGTTTTAAGAAGTTTTAGGTTAATTAGAACTAGTCTTATTACTAGTTTCCTAGTTCCATTAGATTGGTTTTCCTATTCTATCTAGGATACTTTGGGATCAAGGCTAGGGTTTTTTCTAGTTTGAATAGACTTAGGAATAGTTAGTTTTAGTCTATAAATAAGGGATTTTTCGTGGCTTTGTACACAACAAAAACCAAAAATTCAATACAAGTTTATTTGTTTGTTTTGCTTAATTGCTTACAAATTCTTTTGCTAGTTTTCAATTCAAGGAGTTGTTTTGATAATTAGAACGTTCAATTCTTAGTTCTAGGAGTAGTCTAAGTTTTGTTCATCAAAGTACTTAGTTCCAGGAGTGGTCTAGGTAATTTGAGAGGCGTTGAATTCGTTCCAGGAGTGGTCGTTTTCAAAGTCATATCCGGTTTGTTATCTTTAAGTTGTTCGATTTTCTAACGAAATTCGAAGGGCTTGTGTTACTTGTGTGATTTTAGATTCTTTATTAAGTTAAGGGGTTTAAATCCACATCATTTTGTTTGAATGTGTTTTGACTTTCATTTGATTTAATTAGCTTTGTAGATTGCATTTGACCTTCATTTGATTCAAAAAGCTCTTTTTGAATGTGTTTGACTTTCATTTGATTCAATTAGCTCTGTTTGAATGTGTTTGAATTTCATTTGATTCAATTAGACTTGTTTGAATGTGTTTTACTTTCATTTGATTCAATTAGCTTTGTTTGGATGTGTTTGACTTTAATTTGATTCAATTAGCTTTATAGAATGCATTTGACTTTCACTTGATTCAAATAGTTTTGTTTGAATGTGTTTGACCTTTTTTGATTTAATTTGAATTTTTTAGATGTTTTTTACTTTCATTTGAGTCAATTAGATTTGTAGAATGCATTTGACTTTCATTTGATTCAAATAGCTTTGTCTGAATGTGTTTGACTTTCATTTGATTTAATTAGATTTTTTAGATGTTTTTGACTTTCGTTTGATTCAATTAGCTTTGTTGAATGCATTTGACTTTCATTTGATTCAAAAAGCTCTGTTTGAATGTGTTTGGATGCTTTGAATGTGTTTGACTTTCATTTGATTCAATTAGCTTTGTTTGAATGTGTTTGACTTTCATTTGATTTAATTTTTTTGAATTGTTTGACTTTCATTTGATTCAATTGGCTTTGTAGAAAGCATTTGACTTTCAATAGCTTTGTTTGAATGCATTTGACTTTTATTTGATTTAAATAGCTTTGCTTGAATGTGTTTTACTTTCATTTGATTTAATTAGGTTTTTTTAGATGTTTTTTACTTTCATTTGATTCAATTAGCTTTGTTGAATGCATTTGACTTTCATTTGATTCAAAAAGCTCTGTTTGAATGTGTTTGACTTACATTTGATTCAATTAGCTTTGTTTGGATGTGTTTGACTTTCATTTGATTCAATTAGCTCTGTTTGAATATCTTTGACTTTCATTTGATTCAATTAGGTTTGTTTGAATGTGTTTTACTTTCATTTGATTCAATTAGCTTTGTTTGAATGTGTTTGACTTTCATTTGATTCAATTAGCTTTAGTTTGACTTTCATTTGATTCAATTAGCTTTATAGATTGCCTTTGACTTTCATTTGATTCAAATAGTTTTGTTTGAATGTGTTTGACCTTTTATTGATTTAATTTGAATTTTTTAGATGTTTTTACTTTCATTTGATTCAATTAGATTTGTAGAATGCATTTGAATTTCATTTGATTCAAATAGCTTTGTCTGAATGTGTTTGACTTTCATTTGATTTAATTAGATTTTTTTAGATGTTTTTGACTTTCGTTTGATTCAATTAGCTTTGTTGAATGCATTTGACTTTAATTTGATTTAAAAACCTCTGTTTGAATGTGTTTGACTTACATTTGATCTAATCAGCTTTGTTTGAATGTGTTTGACTTTCATTTGTTTCAATTAGCTTTGTTTGAATGTGTTTGACTTTCATTTGATTTAATTAGGTTTGTTTGAATGTGTTTGACTTTCATTTGATTCAATTGGCTTTGTAGAAAGCATTTGACTTTCAATAGCTTTGTTTGAATGCATTTGACTTTTATTTGATTTAAATAGCTTTGCTTGAATGTGTTTGACTTTCATTTGATTTAATTAGGTTTTTTAGATGTTTTTTACTTTCATTTGATTCAATTAGCTTTGTTGAATGCATTTGACTTTCATTTGATTCAAAAGCTCTGTTTGAATGTGTTTGACTTACATTTGATTCAATTAGCTTTGTTTGAATGTGTTTGACTTTCATTTGATTCAATTAGCTCTGTTTGATATCTTTGACTTTCATTTGATTCAATTAGGTTTGTTTGAATGTGTTTACTTTCATTTGATTCAATTAGCTTTGTTTGAATGTGTTTGACTTTCATTTGATTCAATTAGCTTTGTTTGAATGTGTTTGACTTTCATTTGATTCAATTAGCTTTATAGATTGCCTTTGACTTTCATTTGATTCAAATAGTTTTGTTTGAATGTGTTTGACTTTTTATTGATTTAATTTGAATTTTTTAGATGTTTTTACTTTCATTTGATTCAATTAGATTTGTAGAATGCATTTGAATTTCATTTGATTCAAATAGCTTTGTCTGAATGTGTTTGACTTTCATTTGATTTAATTAGATTTTTTTAGATGTTTTTGACTTTCGTTTGATTCAATTAGCTTTGTTAAATGCATTTGACTTTATTTGATTTAAAAACCTCTGTTTGAATGTGTTTGACTTACATTTGATCTAATCAGCTTTGTTTGAATGTGTTTCACTTTTATTTGTTTCAATTAGCTTTGTTTGAATGTGTTTGACTTTCATTTGATTTAATTAGGTTTGTTTGAATGTGTTTGACTTTCATTTGATTCAATTGGCTTTGTAGAAAGCATTTGACTTTCAATAGCTTTGTTTGAATGCATTTGACTTTTATTTGATTTAAATAGCTTTGCTTGAATGTGTTTGACTTTCATTTGATTTAATTAGGTTTTTTAGATGTTTTTTTACTTTCATTTGATTCAATTAGCTTTGTTGAATGCATTTGACTTTCAATTGATTCAAAATGCTCTGTTTGAATGTGTTTTATTTACATTTGATCCAATTAGCTTTGTTTCAATGTGTTTGACTTTCATTTGATTCAATTAGCTCTGTTTGAATATCTTTGACTTTCATTTGATTCAATTAGGTTTGTTTGAATGTGTTTTACTTTCATTTGATTCAATTAGCTTTGTTTGAATGTGTTTGACTTTCATTTGATTCAATTAGCTTTGTTTGAATGTGTTTGACTTTCATTTGATTCAATTAGCTTTATAGATTGCCTTTGACTTTCATTTGATTCAAATAGTTTTGTTTGAATGTGTTTGACCTTTTTTGATTTAATTTGAATTTTTTAGATGTTTTTACTTTCATTTGATTCAATTAGATTTGTAGAATGCATTTGAATTTCATTTGATTCAAATAGCTTTGTCTGAATGTGTTTGACTTTCATTTGATTTAATTAGATTTTTTTAGATGTTTTTGACTTTCGTTTGATTCAATTAGCTTTGTTGAATGCATTTGACTTTAATTTGATTTAAAAACCTCTGTTTGAATGTGTTTGACTTACATTTGATCTAATCAGCTTTGTTTGAATGTGTTTGACTTTCATTTGATTCAATTAGCTTTGTTTGAATGTTTGACTTTCATTTGATTTAATTAGGTTTGTTTGAATGTGTTTGACTTTCATTTGATTCAATTGGCTTTGTAGAAAGCATTTGACTTTCAATAGCTTTGTTTGAATGCATTTGACTTTTATTTGATTTAAATAGCTTTGCTTGAATGTGTTTGACTTTCATTTGATTTAATTAGGTTTTTTAGATGTTTTTTACTTTCATTTGATTCAATTAGCTTTGTTGAATGCATTTGACTTTCAATTGATTCAAAATGCTCTGTTTGAATGTGTTTGACTTACATTTGATCCAATTAGCTTTGTTTCAATGTGTTTGACTTTCATTTGATTCAATTAGCTTTGTTTGAATTTTTGACTTTCATTTGATTCAATTACTTTCATTTGATTCAATTAGCTTTGAATGTGTTTGACTTTCATTTGATTCAATTAGCTTGTTTGAATGTGTTTGACTTTCATTTGATTCAATTAGCTTTATAGATTGCCTTTGACTTTCATTTGATTCAAATAGTTTTGTTTGAATGTGTTTGACCTTTTATTGATTTAATTTGAATTTTTTAGATGTTTTACTTTCATTTGATTCAATTAGATTTGTAGAATGCATTTGAATTTCATTTGATTCAAATAGCTTTGTCTGATTGTGTTTGACTTTCATTTGATTCTTTCGTTTTTCAATAGCTTTCATTTGACTTTTATTTGATTGTTGAATGTGTTTGACTTTCATTTGATTTAATTAGGTTTTTTAGATGTTTTTACTTTCATTTGATTCAATTAGCTTTGTTGAATGCATTTGACTTCAATTGATTGCTCTGTTTGAATGTGTTTGACTTACATTTGATCCAATTAGCTTTGTTTCAATGTGTTTGACTTTCATTTGATTCAATTAGCTTTGTAGATTGCATTTGACTTCATTTGATTCAAAAAGCTCTTTTTGAATGTGTTTGACTTTCATTTGATTCAATTAGGGTTTGAATGTGTTTGACTTTCATTTGATTCAATCATTTGATTCAATTGGCTCTTTCATTTGATTCAATTAGCTTTGTAGAATGCATTTGACTTTCATTTGATTCAAATAGTTTAGTTTGAATGTGTTTGACTTTCATTGGATTCATTTGGCTTTGTTCGAATGTTTTTTACTTTCATTTGATTCAATAAGCTTTGTAGAATGCATTTGACTTTCATTAGATTCCAATAGCTTTGTTTGAATGTGTTTGACTTTCATTTGATTTAATTAGGTTTTTTTAGATGTTTTTGACTTTCATTTGATTCATTTAGTTTTGTGATGTGAATCAAGAGGCTAATTCTTTTGAAGGGTCCAAGACACTCGTAGAAGGTCCAAATAGCTTCATTATGGGCTGCCCAAACAAGAAAATAAACAAGATAATAAACAAGGAAAGATCCAATAGCTTAAATTGGAAAGAAACAAGCACGAATTACAAAGAAGAAGAAATTGCGAAGTTCACTTCCGACGAGCACACATGCTGCCACGCGCCGACTCTGGCCCACGCGCCGACTCCCTAGCTCCGCCTTGGACCCACCTTGACATTGGTCAGGGGCGTGCACACCTTGGTGGCGCGTGCAAAGAGTTTCGGCGACAGAACGAAAAGCATGATTTTCTTTACTTAGTTTTTTCTAGAGTTTTTGCTTCAAGTTTTTACCTTTCACTTGAAAGGGTTTTTCTTGGTTTAAGCAATTAGGAATCTTCTTAATTTCTGTTATTTTATTTTAAAATAATTTCTAAGTCAATTAGGAATTGTTTTAAGAAGTTTTAGGTTAATTAGAACTAGTCTTATTACTAGTTTCCTAGTTCCATTAGAATTGGTTTTCCTATTCTATCTAGGATACTTTGGGATCAAGGCTAGGGTTTTTTCTAGTTTGAATAGACTTAGGAATAGTTAGTTTTAGTCTATAAATAAGGGATTTTTCGTGGCTTTGTACACAACAACAAAAACCAGAAAATTCAATACAAGTTTATTGTTTGTTTTGCTTAATTGCTTACAAATTCTTTTGCTAGTTTTCAATTCAAGGAGTTGTTTTGATAATTAGAACGTTCAATTCTTAGTTCTAGGAGTAGTCTAAGTTTTGTTCATCAAAGTACTTAGTTCCAGGAGTGGTCTAGGTAATTTGAGAGGCGTTGAATTCGTTCCAGGAGTGGTCGTTTTCAAAGTCATATCCGGTTTGTTATCTTTAAGTTGTTCGATTTTCTAACGAAATTCGAAGGGCTTGTGTTACTTGTGTGATTTTAGATTCTTTATTAAGTTAAGGGGTTTAAATCCACATCATTTTGTTTGAATGTGTTTGACTTTCATTTGATTTAATTAGCTTTGTAGATTGCATTTGACCTTCATTTGATTCAAAAAGCTCTTTTTGAATGTGTTTGACTTTCATTTGATTCAATTAGCTCTTTTGAATGTGTTTGAATTTCATTTGATTCAATTAGACTTGTTTGAATGTGTTTTACTTTCATTTGATTCAATTAGCTTTGTTTGGATGTGTTTGACTTTAATTTGATTCAATTAGCTTTATAAATGCATTTGACTTTCACTTGATTCAAATAGTTTTGTTTGAATGTGTTTGACCTTTTATAGATTTAATTTGAATTTTTTAGATGTTTTTTACTTTCATTTGAGTCAATTAGATTTGTAGAATGCATTTGACTTTCATTTGATTCAAATAGCTTTGTCTGAATGTGTTTGACTTTCATTTGATTTAATTAGATTTTTTTAGATGTTTTTGACTTTCGTTTGATTCAATTAGCTTTGTTGAATGCATTTGACTTTCATTTGATTCAAAAAGCTCTGTTTGAATGTGTTTGACTTACATTTGATTCAATTAGCTTTGTTTGAATGTGTTTGACTTTCATTTGATTCAATTAGCTTTCTTAAATGCATTTGACCTTCATTTGATTCAAAAAGCTCTTTTTGAATTTGTTTGACTTTCATTTGATTCAATTGGCTTTGTAGAAAGCATTTGACTTTCAATAGCTTTGTTTGAATGCATTTGACTTTTATTTGATTTAAATAGCTTTGCTTGAATGTGTTTGACTTTCATTTGATTTAATTAGGTTTTTTTAGATGTTTTTTACTTTCATTTGATTCAATTAGCTTTGTTGAATGCATTTGACTTTCATTTGATTCAAAAAGCTTTGTTTGAATGTGTTTGACTTACATTTGATTCAATTAGCTTTGTTGGATGTGTTTGACTTTCATTTGATTCAATTAGCTTTGTAGATTGCATTTGACCTTCATTTGATTCAAAAAGCTCTTTTTGAATGTGTTTGACTTTCATTTGATTCAATTAGGTTGTTTGAATGTGTTTGACTTTCATTTGATTCAATTAGGTTTGTTTGAATGTGTTTGACTTTCATTTGATTCAATTGGCTTTGTTGGAATGTTTTTGACTTTCATTTGATTCAATTAGCTTTGTAGAATGCATTTGACTTTCATTTGATTCAAATAGTTTAGTTTGAATGTGTTTGACTTTCATTGGATTCATTTGGCTTTGTTCGAATGTTTTTTACTTTCATTTGATTCAATAAGCTTTGTAAATGCATTTGACTTTCATTAGATTCCAATAGCTTTGTTTGAATGTGTTTGACTTTCATTTGATTTAATTAGGTTTTTTTAGATGTTTTTGACTTTCATTTGATTCATTTAGTTTTGTGATGTAAATCAAGAGGCTAATTCTTTTGAAGGGTCCAAGACACTTGTAGAAGGTCCAAATAGCTTCATTATGGGCTGCCCAAACAAGAAAATAAACAAGATAATAAACAAGGAAAGATCCAATAGCTTAAATTGGAAAGAAACAAGCACGAATTACAAAGAAGAAGAAATTGCGAAGTTCACTTCCGACGAGCACACATGCTGCCACGCGCCGACTCCTGGCCCACGCGCCGACTCCCTAGCTCCGCCTTGGACCCACCTTGACATTGGTCAGGCGCGTGCACCACCTTGGTGGCGCGTGCAAAGAGTTTCGGCGACAGAACGAAAAGCATGATTTTCTTTACTTAGTTTTTTCTAGAGTTTTTGCTTGCAAGTTTTTACCTTTCACTTGAAAGGGTTTTTCTTGGTTTAAGCAATTAGGAATCTTCTTAATTTCTGTTATTTTATTTTAAAATAATTTCTAAGTCAATTAGGAATTTTTTTAAGAAGTTTTAGGTTAATTAGAACTAGTCTTATTACTAGTTTCCTAGTTCCATTAGAATTGGTTTTCCTATTCTATCTAGGATACTTTGGGATCAAGGCTAGGGTTTTTTCTAGTTTGAATAAACTTAGGAATAGTTAGTTTTAGTCTATAAATAAGGGATTTTTCGTGGCTTTGTACACAACAACAAAAACCAGAAAATTCAATACAAGTTTATTGTTTGTTTTGCTTAATTGCTTACAAATTCTTTTGCTAGTTTTCAATTCAAGGAGTTGTTTTGATAATTAGAACGTTCAATTCTTAGTTCTAGGAGTAGTCTAAGTTTTGTTCATCAAAGTACTTAGTTCCAGGAGTGGTCTAGGTAATTTGAGAGGCGTTGAATTCGTTCCAGGAGTGGTCGTTTTCAAAGTCATATCCGGTTTGTTATCTTTAAGTTGTTCGATTTTCTAACGAAATTCGAAGGGCTTGTGTTACTTGTGTGATTTTAGATTCTTTATTAAGTTAAGGGGTTTAAATCCACATCATTTTGTTTGAATGTGTTTGACTTTCATTTGATTTAATTAGCTTTGTAGATTACATTTGACCTTCATTTGATTCAAAAAGCTCTTTTTGAATGTGTTTGACTTTCATTTGATTCAATTAGCTCTGTTTGAATGTGTTTGAATTTCATTTGATTCAATTAGACTTGTTTGAATGTGTTTTACTTTCATTTGATTCAATTAGCTTTGTTTGGATGTGTTTGACTTTAATTTGATTCAATTAGCTTTATAGAATGCATTTGACTTTCACTTGATTCAAATAGTTTTTTTGAATGTGTTTGACCTTTTATAGATTTAATTTGAATTTTTTAGATGTTTTTTACTTTCATTTGAGTCAATTAGATTTGTAGAATGCATTTGACTTTCATTTGATTCAAATAGCTTTGTCTGAATGTGTTTGACTTTCATTTGATTTAATTACATTTTTTAGATGTTTTTGACTTTCGTTTGATTCAATTAGCTTTGTTGAATGCATTTGACTTTCATTTGATTCAAAAAGCTCTGTTTGAATGTGTTTGACTTACATTTGATTCAATTAGCTTTGTTTGAATGTGTTTGACTTTCATTTGATTCAATTAGCTTTCTTAAATGCATTTGACCTTCATTTGATTCAAAAAGCTCTTTTTGAATTTGTTTGACTTTCATTTGATTCAATTGGCTTTGTTGAAAGCATTTGACTTTCAATAGCTTTGTTTGAATGCATTTGACTTTTATTTGATTTAAATAGCTTTGCTTGAATGTGTTTGACTTTCATTTAATTTAATTAGGTTTTTTTAGATGTTTTTACTTTCATTTGATTCAATTAGCTTTGTTGAATGCATTTGACTTTCATTTGATTCAAAAAGCTTTGTTTGAATGTGTTTGACTTACATTTGATTCAATTAGCTTTGTTGGATGTGTTTGACTTTCATTTGATTCAATTAGCTTTGTAGATTGCATTTGACCTTCATTTGATTCAAAAAGCTCTTTTTGAATGTTTTGACTTTCATTTGATTCAATTAGGTCTGTTTGAATGTGTTTGACTTTCATTTGATTCAATTAGGTTTGTTTGAATGTGTTTGACTTTCATTTGATTCAATTGGCTTTGTTGGAATTTTTTTTGACTTTCATTTGATTCAATTAGCTTTGTAGAATGCATTTGACTTTCATTTGATTCAAATAGTTTAGTTTGAATGTGTTTGACTTTCATTGGATTCATTTGGCTTTGTTCGAATGTTTTTTACTTTCATTTGATTCAATAAGCTTTGTAGAATGCATTTGACTTTCATTAGATTCCAATAGCTTTGTTTGAATGTGTTTGACTTTCATTTGATTTAATTAGGTTTTTTTAGATGTTTTTGACTTTCATTTGATTCATTTAGTTTTGTGATGTGAATGAGGCTAATTCTTTTTGAAGGGTCCAAGACACTCGTAGAAGGTCCAAATAGCTTCATTATGGGCTGCCCAAACAAGAAAAATAAACAAGATAATAAACAAGGAAATCCAATAGCTTAAATTGGAAAGAAACAAGCACGAATTACAAAGAAGAAGAAATTGCGAAGTTCACTTCCGACGAGCACACATGCTGCCACGCGCCGACTCTTGGCCCACGCGCGACTCCCTAGCTCCGCCTTGGACCCACCTTGACATTGGTCAGGCGCGTGCACCACCTTGGTGGCGCGTGCAAAGAGTTTCGGCGACAGAACGAAAAGCATGATTTTCTTTACTTAGTTTTTTCTAGAGTTTTTGCTTGCAAGTTTTTACCTTTCACTTGAAAGGGTTTTTCTTGGTTTAAGCAATTAGGAATCTTCTTAATTTCTGTTATTTTATTTTAAAATAATTTCTAAGTCAATTAGGAATTGTTTTAAGAAGTTTTAGGTTAATTAGAACTAGTCTTATTACTAGTTTCCTAGTTCCATTAGAATTGGTTTTCCTATTCTATCTAGGATACTTTGGGATCAAGGCTAGGGTTTTTTCTAGTTTGAATAAACTTAGGAATAGTTAGTTTTAGTCTATAAATAAGGGATTTTTCGTGGCTTTGTACAACAAACAAAAACCAGAAAATTCAATACAAGTTTATTGTTTGTTTTGCTTAATTGCTTACAAATTCTTTTGCTAGTTTTCAATTCAAGGAGTTTTTTGATAATTAGAACGTTCAATTCTTAGTTCTAGGAGTAGTCTAAGTTTTGTTCATCAAAGTACTTAGTTTCCAGGAGTGGTCTAGGTAATTTGAGAGGCGTTGAATTCGTTCCAGGAGTGGTCGTTTTCAAAGTCATATCCGGTTTGTTATCTTTAAGTTGTTCGATTTTAACGAAATTCGAAGGGCTTGTGTTACTTGTGTGATTTTAGATTCTTTATTAAGTTAAGGGGTTTAAATCCACATCATTTTGTTTGAATGTGTTTGACTTTCATTTGATTTAATTAGCTTTGTAGATTACATTTGACCTTCATTTGATTCAAAAAGCTCTTTTTGAATGTGTTTGACTTTCATTTGATTCAATTAGCTCTGTTTGAATGTGTTTGAATTTCATTTGATTCAATTAGACTTGTTTGAATGTGTTTTACTTTCATTTGATTCAATTAGCTTTGTTTGGATGTGTTTGACTTTAATTTGATTCAATTAGCTTTATAGAATGCATTTGACTTTCACTTGATTCAAATAGTTTTTGTTTGAATGTGTTTGACCTTTTATTGATTTAATTTGAATTTTTAGATGTTTTTTACTTTCATTTGAGTCAATTAGATTTGTAGAATGCATTTGACTTTCATTTGATTCAAATAGCTTTGTCTGAATGTGTTTGACTTTCATTTGATTTAATTACATTTTTTTAGATGTTTTTGACTTTCGTTTGATTCAATTAGCTTTGTTGAATGCATTTGACTTTCATTTGATTCAAAAAGCTCTGTTTGAATGTGTTTGACTTACATTTGATTCAATTAGCTTTGTTTGAATGTGTTTGACTTTCATTTGATTCAATTAGCTTTCTTAAATGCATTTGACCTTCATTTGATTCAAAAAGCTCTTTTTGAATTTGTTTGACTTTCATTTGATTCAATTGGCTTTGTAGAAAGCATTTGACTTTCAATAGCTTTGTTTGAATGCATTTGACTTTTATTTGATTTAAATAGCTTTGCTTGAATGTGTTTGACTTTCATTTGATTTAATTAGGTTTTTTAGATGTTTTTTACTTTCATTTGATTCAATTAGCTTTGTTGAATGCATTTGACTTTCATTTGATTCAAAAAGCTTTGTTTGAATGTGTTTGACTTACATTTGATTCAATTAGCTTTGTTGGATGTGTTTTGACTTTCATTTGATTCAATTAGCTCTGTTTGAATATCTTTGACTTTCATTTGATTCAATTAGGTTGTTTTGAATGTGTTTTACTTTCATTTGATTCAATTAGCTTTGTTTGAATGTGTTTGACTTTCATTTGATTCAATTAGCTTTGTTTGAATGTGTTTGACTTTCTTTTGATTCAATTAGCTTTATAGATTGCCTTTGACTTTCATTTGATTCAAAATAGTTTTGTTTGAATGTGTTTGACCTTTTATTGATTTAATTTGAATTTTTTAGATGTTTTTACTTTCATTTGATTCAATTAGATTTGTAGAATGCATTTGAATTTCATTTGATTCAAATAGCTTTGTCTGAATGTGTTTGACTTTCATTTGATTTAATTAGATTTTTTTAGATGTTTTTGACTTTCGTTTGATTCAATTAGCTTTGTTGAATGCATTTGACTTTAATTTGATTCAAAAAGCTCTGTTTGAATGTGTTTGACTTACATTTGATCTAATCAGCTTTGTTTGAATGTGTTTGACTTTCATTTGATTCAATTAGCTTTGTTTGAATGTGTTTGACTTTCATTTGATTTAATTAGGTTTGTTTGAATGTGTTTGACTTTCATTTGATTCAATTGGCTTTGTAGAAAGCATTTGACTTTCAATAGCTTTGTTTGAATGCATTTGACTTTTATTTGATTTAAATGGCTTTGCTTGAATGTGTTTGACTTTCATTTGATTTAATTAGGTTTTTTAATGTTTTTTACTTTCATTTGATTCAATTAGCTTTGTTGAATGCATTTGACTTTCAATTGATTCAAAGTGCTCTGTTTGAATGTGTTTGACTTACATTTGATCCAATTAGCTTTGTTTCAATGTGTTTGACTTTCATTTGATTCAATTAGCTTTGTAGATTGCATTTGACCTTCATTTGATTCAAAAAGCTCTTTTGAATGTGTTTGACTTTCATTTGATTCAATTAGGTCTGTTTGAATGTGTTTGACTTTCATTTGATTCAATTAGGCTTTGATGCTTTCATTTGATTCAATTGGCTTTGTTGGAATGTTTTTGACTTTCATTTGAATCAATTAGCTTTGTAGAATGCATTTGACTTTCATTTGATTCAAATAGTTTAGTTTAATGTGTTTGACTTTCATTGGATTCATTTGGCTTTGTTCGAATTTTTTTTACTTTCATTTGATTCAATAAGCTTTGTAGAATGCATTTGACTTTCATTAGATTCAATAGCTTTGTTTGAATGTGTTTGACTTTCATTTGATTTAATTAGGTTTTTTTAGATGTTTTTGACTTTCATTTGATTCATTTAGTTTTGTGATGTGAATCAAGAGGCTAATTCTTTTGAAGGGTCCAAGACACTTGTAGAAGGTCCAAATAGCTTATTATGGGCTGCCCAAACAAGAAAATAAACAAGATAATAAACAAGGAAAGATCCAATAGCTTAAATTGGAAAGAAACAAGCACGAATTACAAAGAAGAAGAAATTGCGAAGTTCACTTCCGACGAGCACACATGCTGCCACGCGCCCGACTCCTGGCCCACGCGCCGACTCCCTAGCTCCGCCTTGGACCCACCTTGACATTGGTCAGGCGCGTGCACCACCTTGGTGGCGCGTGCAAAGAGTTTCGGCGACATAACGAAAAGCATGATTTTCTTTACTTAGTTTTTTCTAGAGTTTTTGCTTGCAAGTTTTTACCTTTCACTTGAAAGGGTTTTTCTTGGTTTAAGCAATAGGAATCTTCTTAATTTCTGTTATTTTATTTTAAAATAATTTCTAATTCAATTAGGAATTGTTTTAAGAAGTTTTAGGTTAATTAGAACTAGTCTTATTACTAGTTTCCTAGTTCCATTAGAATTGGTTTTCCTATTCTATCTAGGATACTTTGGGATCAAGGCTAGGGTTTTTTCTAGTTTGAATAGACTTAGGAATAGTTAGTTTTAGTCTATAAATAAGGGATTTTTCGTGGCTTTGTACACAACAACAAAAACCAGAAAATTCAATACAAGTTTATTGTTTGTTTTGCTTAATTGCTTACAAATTCTTTGCTAGTTTTCAATTCAAGGAGTTGTTTGATAATTAGAACGTTCAATTCTTAGTTCTAGGAGTAGTCTAAGTTTTGTTCATCAAAGTACTTAGTTCCAGGAGTGGTCTAGGTAATTTGAGAGGCGTTGAATTCGTTCCAGGAGTGGTCGTTTTTCAAAGTCATATCCGGTTTGTTATCTTTAAGTTGTTCGATTTTCTAACGAAATTCGAAGGGCTTGTGTTACTTGTGTGATTTTAGATTCTTTATTAAGTTAAGGGGTTTAAATCCACATCATTTTGTTTGAATGTGTTTGACTTTCATTTGA